>NC_057796.1:76646608-76797719 GCF_018294505.1 Triticum aestivum
GTCATATTCACAGGCATTATGTGTAAAGTAAGCAGATGCAATTCAACAAAGTTAGAAGCAATACAAGCTAGACATCATACGCAACATGCAACCCCATATAATAGTGCAAGTTAGAGCAAGCACCTGTGATGGTGGAGTAGGGAGATGTGCTCATCATGTACACGTATGTTCTAGAAACAGGAACACGTGTCATATTCACGGCATTATGTGTAAAGTAGCAGATGCAATTCAACAAAGTTAGAGGCAATACAAGCTAGACATCATACGCAACATGCAACCAAATATAATAGTGCCAAGTTAGAGCAAGCACCTGTGATGGTGGAGTAGGGGAGATGTGCTCATCATCTACACAGCTACGTTGACTATCTAGCCTTGCGTTGTCTTGCGAATCTTGTTGGGAGGATGGCGGAGTAGAATCTGTAGAGAACCTCCGTTTCAGTTGCTCGGAAGGACCACCATCATCCAATGCCTTGCCAATTTCCTTCAGCTTTATTGATTTTGCATTGTGAGGTCAAACCGACAAGAAAAAGGAATATAATTCGCTCTTCAGAACTCATTCATGCATGATACTGACGAACACTACTCTGATGAAAGGCAAAGTCATGATACGAGGATGGAATATGTACGAAAAAATGGACGGCTTGACATA
This sequence comes from Triticum aestivum, assembly GCF_018294505.1. NCBI lineage: Eukaryota > Viridiplantae > Streptophyta > Magnoliopsida > Poales > Poaceae > Triticum > Triticum aestivum. Next base: position 76,647,258 of record NC_057796.1, read on the forward strand.
TTCACACCTATGATGTGGTAACTAAGCAGAAGGCACTTCAACAAATTAGAAGCACTGCAAACTAGACACCATATGAAAGGTGCAATCAATATCAGTCTGCCAAGTTAAAACTGTCTCGTCATAGGTGGCGTTCATCAAACTAGAAGCAATACATGCTAGAAATCATATTCAAGACGCAAACCAATATCACACTGCCAACTTAAAGGTGTTCCATCATAAGTGACTGATGCAGGATACACAAGAAGAGTAGTTTCATGTAAGAACATGGTGTGATAGACAGATATAGTATGTACCAAAAACAGGAAAGCGTGTCATATTCACACGTATCATGTGTAAGCTAAGCAGATGCAGTTTACACTAATTAGGAGCAATACAAGCTAGACACCATATGCAACATGCAACCAGATATCACACTGCCAAGTTAGAGCAAGCACCTTGGATGGTGGAGTAGGGGAGCGGAGACTTGGACCTTGTAATGCACTATCAGTACAAGGAGAATCGGTACAGATGCTCCGTTTACGTTGCTGCAGAGGACCACCATCATCGCCTTCCTTACTCTTTTCCTTCCTCTTTCTTGATTTTGCCTTGTCAAGTCAAACCCACAAGAAAAAGGAATAAAATTTGCTCTTCAGAACTCATTGATGCATGATACTGACGAACACTACTCTGATGAAAGGCAAAGTCATGATACGAGGATGGAATATGTACGAAAAAATGGACGGCTTGACATATTCACACCTATGATGTGGTAACTAAGCAGAAGGCACTTCAACAAATTAGAAGCACTGCAAACTAGACACCATATGAAAGGTGCAATCAATATCACTCTGCCAAGTTAAAACTGTCTCGTCATAGGTGGCGTTCATCAAACTAGAAGCAATACATGCTAGAAATCATATTCAAGACGCAAACCAATATCACACTGCCAACTTAAAGGTGTTCCATCATAAGTGACTGATGCAGGATACACAAGAAGAGTAGTTTCATGTAAGAACATGGTGTGATAGACAGATATAGTATGTACCAAAAACAGGAAAGCGTGTCATATTCACACGTATCATGTGTAAGCTAAGCAGATGCAGTTTACACTAATTAGGAGCAATACAAGCTAGACACCATATGCAACATGCAACCAGATATCACACTGCCAAGTTAGAGCAAGCACCTTGGATGGTGGAGTAGGGGAGCGGAGACTTGGACCTTGTAATGCACTATCAGTACAAGGAGAATCGGTACAGATGCTCCGTTTACGTTGCTGCAGAGGACCACCATCATCGCCTTCCTTACTCTTTTCCTTCCTCTTTCTTGATTTTGCCTTGTCAAGTCAAACCCACAAGAAAAAGGAATAAAATTTGCTCTTCAGAACTCATTGATGCATGATACTGACGAACACTACTTTCATGTAAGGCAGCCGCATGATAGGAGGATGGAATATGTATGAAAAACAGGACGGCGTGACATATTGACATGTATGATGTATAAAGTGTAAACTAAGCACAAGGTGCTTGAACTTGTTAGAATCAATGCAAGCTAGAAACCATATGAAAGATGAAACCAATATCACTCTGCCAAATTAAAAGGGTGCCCTAACAAATGTATTTGACCAAATTAGAAGCAATACATGGCAACAGGCTAGAAATAATATGCAATATGCAACGAATAAAGGTGACTCATCGTAAGTGATTGATGCAGGATACAGAAGAGAGGTAGTTTCATGTAAGAACAAGGTTAACACATAGATGTAGTGTGTACCAAAAATAGGAAGGCATGTCATATTCACAGGTATAATGTGTAAACTAAGCAGATGCAATTTACCCTAATTAGAAGCATTACAAGCTAGACACCGTATGCAACATGCAACCACATATCACACTGCGAAGTTAGAGCAAGCACCTGTGATGGTGGTGTGGGGGAATTGCGGTCATCAACTAGAGAGCTACGTTGACTATCTTCATTTAGCCTTGCTGTTTCTTGAGAATCATGTGGGGAGGATGACACTGCACTCTTTAAACGAGTATGGCGTCTCACAGTAACCCACCCGGGTGACTGTCTCATCATAAGTGATTGACGAGGGATACAAAAGAGCATTAGTTTGATGTACGAACATGGTTAATAGACATATGTAGTATGTATCAAAAACAGGAAGGCATGTCATTATCAAAGGTATAATGTGTAAAGTAAGCAGATGCAATTTAACCAAATTGGAAGCAATACAAGCTAGACACCATATGCAACATGCAACCACATTTGACAGCGCGAAGTTAAAGCAAGCACCTGGGATGGTTGTGTGTGGCAATTGAGATCATCAACTGCAGAGCTACGTTTACTGTCTCCAACTGCTGACACTGCATCCTTTAGAGCGCTGAAACGCTTAGTGCTTATCTTCGAATTACACTGGAGCGACTTCTGTCTTTTCTTTTCAGCATTCATCAACACTGCGTCAGAGTCTGAAATACCCATGCATAAAAAACAATAGTGTGAGTATGGGTGAAGTGTGTGCACAATTAGTACAGTGTAAAGGTAGCAGATAGCAGGTCGGTGAGAAATAAATGACGGGAGACATATGATAGCTCTACAACATGCATGGCACACTAAATTACTACAGGATTCTATGAAAATAACATTCGACTGAAAACAAATAGGTCAGTCCATTTTTTCTGCACCGTCCGATGTACAAAGAACGGGCAGATCGCCTTCATCTACCTCCAGCCAGTCAGTGTTGACGATCTTCCTCGAAACGGCAGCGACCACCGGCCCAGTCCCCTGCCTGCGCCCTCCCCTCGACCTCACCGCACCGCCGTGCTTGGCACCGCCCCCGGCAATCCATTCAAGCCCCGCCGACCTCCAGATCGGGCGCAAGCAGCTCCTGCGCCCCACACCCCTATGATAGACACCGATGCGCCGCTTCCCCGGCGAACAGGCGGACTAGGTGCTCCGCGCGCCTAAGCGGGTGCTGCTTCTTTTAATTGCGGTTCGACTGACCCTGAATTGAAATATAGGTGGGCTACTGACCTCTAGCAAAGGTTAAATAGTAAAGGGAGGAAACCTTGTGCATTTAGTATCACGAAGAAGATGCAGTAAGAAGCGCTCAACTAGTTTCTTTCGTGGGATGAATACGGTGTGAGCAGAGACGTAAGGTTTGCACGAATAAGGGAAGAGGAGTACCTCTTTCTGCTGGCAGTGCTGTGTCCTCCTTCTGTTTTTCCAACGATCTTCTTGTGGTTCACTGGAAACGAGAAGTTGTGGAGGACGGTGCAGCCTTGGACGAACCCATGGCCAAGTTGTTGAGTGTGGTGCGGTGGCCGTCTGTCGGCGGCGGGGAAGCAGATCCGAGGCGGCGAACGATGGCGTAGCGGGAACAGCTCCGGTGCGGTGGACGGTTGCGACAGTGGAGCGGCAGCAGTGAGGCGCAGGACGGCGTGGTCGGAGTGGTTCTGGTATGGCGCACGTCGGCGTCGGCGTCGTGGAGGCAGCTCTACCTCGGCTTCAGCTGCTAAGTCCTTGAGGGCGTTGCGGTTGCGGTTGCGTTGGACGACGACGTCGGGGTACCGGCTCCGGCGTGATGGAGTTGGGCGGCGGTGGATTGGGCGCTATGGGGTGGAGGACGGAGGAGGCTGGGGTTTCGCGGCTGGTGGAGAGGGCGTTTTGGCGCCCACGGAGTATGAATGGGGAAACGGAGGGAGGCGGGGAACTAAGGGGGAACAATGTTTCGGTTTGGGACACGCTTGTTTGAAATTTGGGGAAAGTTACAAACTTTGCCCCCATCTAAAATTTCGGACATATTGCGGGTTGGGGGTAGGACAGTAATCTCAGGTGTCCCAAATGTGGGCGGGATAGATTTCGGCCGAGCGCATGGGTGTTTAGGCGCCCACGGCGTATGAATGCTTCTCGGAGGCGGTTGAGACTGGCGTCTTGGTGAAGTTACAAACCTACCCCGGTTTAGACCTTTGGACATCGGGCCGATAGGCTACACGGGCCAGAGTCAGGACAGTAATTTCCTACCACCAAACATTAGTCTCGCGCGGTTTCGGGTGACCAGAGGCCTATTTGGCGCTTCGTTCAATATTTGGGAGCAGAAGCATTAACGTTTTCGGTTCTCTTGAATTGAACATTCAGGATTTGTCAAACTTCACAAATCTTTACTCTTGAAAATCCTAAAGCTACGATTATTTTGGAATGGAGGTGGTACATTTGAATATACATTGTACACGAGTATATATTAAAAAATATGCAACTTACCTCAGTTCATGCATGGTTCCAGATATAATCTCCTTGGTTGCAAAAAAAAGTTAGACATGCGTATGAATATATATAGCATGTTCAAACGCACAACAAAGATTGATGCCCCCTTTTACATCTGATTTACAAATGCCATTATCTCGGGTTCAAATAGATGAATGCACTTCCTATGAATTCGAATCTTCGAAACCCCCTTTATGTTGAATTCGACATGTATTCTATTTCGTAGCTAGCAATTTGGAATGTATCCATGCAAGTGACAAATGTATAAAGTGCTTCACACTAACAACATGGAGTGCACTAATTAATGTTTATATATGAATTGCAAAAGCATCCATTGCCTGTATTTCAAACCGCTCTCACTCTATGGATCGATAATATGAAATAAACACATGCACATGCTAGAATTCAATAGAGTATGGGTGTCTGATAGACCGATTTTCGTCCATACGCAATTTGCAAAATTCATGATCTCATCCAAAAATAATAATGCCATTTATATTTTAATTTAATGCGTAGAACCGCCTTTTACACGTAGATGCACTATGCCTCGGCCCGTTCTCACAAACGCGCTATATATCTCTCTATCTACCGCATAAGTGCACACACTTTATATGCATCGGCATTTCTCTTTCACACATGCTCACAATCTCTCTCGGGGTGTCGGGGAGTCTCACGCACATGCTCTCTCTGTATCTCTCTCTCTCTCTTTCTGACTACTATGTACCACTCTTTTCACTAATCTCAGTTGGAAAACACTATTTCTCTCACATGCATATATACACACGCACGGTCTCTACTAGCCCTCTATACGCACATATATGTGCCTACGTGTCTCCCGCACGCACATTATCTTTAGGCCTCTCTCGCACACATTGCCCCCCCCAGACACACCTCTCTCTTAGTAGTTGGCAGATATGATTCCATCATATCATTCGGTAGGATATCCCTGACTGTTAGGCTGGATGGTAATACGAGGCAAAGTTTTACCCTAGTTCGGACCCTTGCAGTTGAGGAAAAAGCCTACTCCTGGTACTGTATATTAGTGATAGGGGTGTGTACAAAGTACACGTGAATACCAGGCATTGTGCGTGTGTGTATACTATCGACGAACTAGCCCCCAAGCTTCTATAACATACTGGGGGCCTAGGGTTACAAATCATATATAGTCGGCTTATCACCAGTGGGGATAGAGTCCTCCGCGACTCTGGTAGCTAGCTTCGTGTTGTACGCCGAGTCCTCCACATGGGTCTTCGTATAACGCGTCTCGATCCAACCTATGTGGCGCAGGATGGAACCGACCCATGAGTCCTCATGTTGACCCACCACAACTAGAAATGATGTGCCCACCACACCACACACGCAATCGGCCACTAAGAAAATAAGCATATACAATAGTACAATGTTATACATGAAAGTTAATTGCATGGTGCATCCAAAAATATTTGTTCTGCATTGTGAATGTTTATATATTCTCCTAAAATATTAGTCACGGGAAAGAGAAACGAAGGGCATATCTCTCCTTGTCTCCACCGGACATCCCCTCTTTCTACACCACTTTCACGTACGCACACAAACTATCTCTCGGCCCTCTAAAAGTATGCATGCCCACGACACATTCACGCATGACGGTCACTGTATTTCAAGCTAAAGCACTATACGGTCACTGGAGTTCAGAATATGCTCATTACGGTCACCGTATACATTCTCGTGGTGATCATACGGTATCTAGCTCACGATACGTCTCCGTATTTTCTTGATGACACTGACGGACTTTGCATTTGATGCGTGCTCCGTATTTTGTTGACGACACTTACGGTCATTGTATTTGAAGCGAAAGCACGATATGGTCACTGGACTTCAGAATAAGCTCATCACGGTCACCACATACATTTTGTCGTGCTAACCAACATGTGGTTGGATGGTTAGGAGGACAGTGGTTTCTCGAGCCCACCAGGGTTAAAGTCCCGGTGCTCGCATTTATCCTGGGTTAATTTCAGTATTTTCCGGCGATGTGCGTTCAGTGGGAGGAGACGTTCCACTCGACTACGAGGCACCTATGGTGACTTCGTAAAATCTCAAGATCATATGCTGGCCCACTCTCTCGAAGGTGCTCATAGGGGTAGGGTCTGCGTGTGTGCGCTTATAGCGGTGAGTGCTTGCGCGTATATATGAGCCCTTGCGTCTGTACCGTGTTAAAAAAATACATGTCATGATTATACGGTCACTGGCTCACCCGTACAACTCCGTATGTTGTTGATGACACAATCAATTGACCAGTCAAATGTTCCACGTGGCGCAACTAGTGTTGCACCATCGGGGCGCGTAACCGTGGGGCCCACCTGTCAGCCCGTATATGAAAGAAAGAAATGGTAGTTTGAGTCTGTACTGTGTTAATAAAATACATTTTAGGGTGATCATACGGTCACTGGCTCACCATACAGCTCCGTAATTTGTTGATGACACGATCAATTGACCAGTCAAACGGTCCACATTCAGCAGCGCACATTACCATAGGGCCCACCCGTCAGCGCGTATATGAAGGACAGAAATGGTAATAAATTAGTGGTCGGTGGGTAATCGAAGTCGTGAGACCTCTGGTTGACAGTCGCCGGCGGTGGGGGGCGCGTTGATTGGGCGGTGGGGTGGGGATCGCCGGAGAAAAAGCTCGGCGCGGGGGGGGGGGGGGCTAGAGGGATGGCCGGTGCGGCGGTGGACCGGCGTTGAGGAGTGGTTTTGGGGCAGGCAGGGTGGCGTGGCAGCGCGGGCCGGCGGTTCGGCCGGTGGTGGCTAGCGGCTCAGGGGGGTGGAGTTTGATGGTAAACTGCAGGCCCTTGATTTCGTATCCAATGGCTGGAAAATCTAATGACTAGAGTTGAGGACGCCACTCGCTGCACGCCCGGCTTAACACGCCTCCTTGCCGCATTCAAACGCCTCCATGAAACCCGCCCTTGTGGAAGCCGAGAAACCTACTCTGGACACACGTCCGTTCATGACCTGGCCGGCATTAAACGCAACGCTGGACGAGCTCCCCCGTCTGCTGTCTATTTAATCTCCTATTTAAGCGAGGCCAAACGCCGGCCAAGAATCACACACCTCCGCTGCTCCCCTATCTCCTCCTTCACCATTTTGTCTACTCTTACAATGGCTTATGAAGAGTAGTTATTCCGCATCCAAGCCGACTGGGTGGCCCACCAAGCCCACCGGATACGAGCTATGCAGCTTGCTGATCCACCTCGCTCCCCTCGTCCGACGGAGCCAGTTGCCGCCCCAAGCCGGCGCGCGGTTCAACAACTCGCCGCTCCAGGCCAGCTCGACGAGGAGCGTTGCACGGGCGTCGTTGCTACCGTCCATGCCGCCGCCTCGTACCGCGTCTCCCGTTTCTGTGGCTGAGGCTCCCATGCCGGCGGCCGCGCCATGCAAGCAGCGACAGAAGCCGGGTGCGCGGAGAGTGACGAGTCGGTGGCCAGCGCCTCCGCGTCCGCCGCCATCATCGAGGAGAAGTAGAACACGAGAGGCCACCGCCGCTTGGGTCCCATGAAGGCCACCACGGAGGCGACGCCGCAGTACACAGCAGGTGTCTTGCCGGATCCTTTTGTTGCGAGGACCTTCGTCGACCCCGCATATACCTCCGGGGCTCCCGGCAGTCCGGTGATCGTGCTGCTGGACATGAGGAACACAAATCGATCGGCGGGCGACCATTTAGGCCAGGTATTATATACATGTGCTGTCTAGAACTAGCACCGCGTAGTTCATTTGAATGTAATGAAATCCGTCATGTTTGTATGAAAATCCGGTATCTTATATGATTCCCATCGTTTGTTTATATGAAATATCGCCGTGTTTGCGTGAATTTCGTCCGGTTGGTTGACTTGCTGTCATAATGTGTGCGGCTACGGTTGGATGGCGTAATTTGCGGGTCGCCGGTCGGTCTGCGGGCGGCTCGGGCGGCGTGGTGGGACAAAAAGAACACAGCTCGTGCGAGCTCGTCTCCAACGTGCGCGCTGGAGGATGCATGAGAACCCGAGCCATTCCTCGTTCATCGGTGGCAAAGGCACCGGTGGACAAAAGGGTCGCCAATATTTTGGCTACCCTGGGCAAGATCCAAACAGCCCCTCCCAACAGATTCAAATCCCTCGTTCACCGTGGAATTTTGCCATGTGTTGTTTTCATGGACTAGCAAGATGCCCATGCATTGCACGGAACATCAAGATGCATTTTTTTACAAAACACCTGTTGTGATTGACCCATGCAGGAGTAATCCCATTTTGTAAAAACTAATGATTGCTCGAGAATTTTATCGGATAAATGGTATCTCGAGAATTTTATCGGACTCCATTTTTGTATACAAGGCCACAAACCCATATTACAGGTACCAAGGCAAAAATTAATGTCTTCTAACTCAATGTTGCAAGCCACCTTGTTTCCTTGTTTGCCGTGTAAATTAATGTGTATTCTTCTCTTTCATGCACATCAAGCCAATGCTCACACTCCCGCATGCATGCAAGGGATAATTAATGTCCTCCTTTGCTAGTAGTACTACGAGGCAAACACCATTAATATTGCATCGATTAGTGTTAGTGGCCTTGTATATCTGCAAATTGTAATTTTGATAGTGGCCTTGTATATAAAAATGGAGGGAGAAAGATGAGAGATAAGGTGAGGAGGAGTGGGGCGTGGTGGTGACTGGTGGTCGGACTGGGCGGAGGCATGGGGATGGACGGCGCATTATGTCTAGGTTTGTATCTCTATAGTCCCTCTCACACACACCCACGTAGGTGGGGGACGTGCACGAAGAGAAGAGGTGCACGCACGGCGCACGTACTCCCGTCTCTTTCCCAACCACACCCGCGCGGGTACACGGTGGAGCTCATTTCTGTACGAAAAGGCAGCCCACGTGGTAACTTGACACGTGTACTGGTTGTCCACTAGATGGAGGGAGGATCGTCTACCACGGGTGAACAAACAAATTGCGACTTGACGCGTTATGTTAAAAAAGAGGCAAACCATGTGGGGCCTACCTTAGAGGCAAGGCTCTATACACTGGAGTACTTTTGATGTGTCCCGTCAACTCGCAGAACGAGGAGAAGCTTGCTTAGTACGCCGTCTCCCCCGCCCACGGGCGCGGTGGCTCGCAGGATGAGGTGAAGCTTGCTTACTACGCCTTACGCCCGCTCCCTCGCCCACGCGCGCGGTGGCTCGCAGGACGAGGAGAAAATTTTACTACTCCCTCCGTTTACTCCTCGTCCCTACTACCTTGGTTAGAGAGATTATCATATTGTTTGGAATATATATGTCCTTTAGTACTCCCTCCATTTACTTATACAAGGCCACTATAAAAAATACATTTTGCATCTATACAAGGCCACAAATAGTAATCGAGACAAAAGTTACTACTCCCTCCTTTCCAGTTTATGGCTCAATTTCAAAATCTCTCCAACCAAGGTAGACGGTGAGTGGTCGAATTAATTTCGTACTCCTAGTTTGCACAAGTAATTAGTACGCTCGTTTTTCTCAAGAAGTTATGTTTACCGAGGCATTAATTAGAACGAATGCATGAATGACCACTAAATTTCCATGAACTTCTACATGCATTGGTGAGTTTTCTCTTGACACTGCTTGCATCGGGTGATCTAACGCACCTCGAAATCCAACATGTGATGGTACTACTACTAGTAGTAGAATTGAGACTTATAAAACGGAAAAACGAATGTTTTTTAGATGAGCCCTATAAACCCTAGTGGGTACGTACTCCGTAAAATCAGATTTTCCCAAAACTAAGTCGCTCAACCTTTATTTGCTTGTTTCCCTTCCTGCCTCCTTGCCTCGAACAGACTATGCCAAACTCCCCTGCCTGCCGCGCGGGAAAAGACCCGCCCTCGCCTTTTTTAGTCCGGGTTTGTATCGATGGATCGCGCGAAGCAGCAAAAACCCAAGCCGTGTCTTGTACTCCTCCGTCGACGCTCGCTTTCATGAATTCTGTACTTCCTGTCGCCGACATGTGGGACATATAGCAACCGGGTCGACGTGTCAAGCACCAAATAACAGTGCAGAACAGCAGGGGGACGCACCCCAGTCGTACCGCCCCAGTAGTAGTAGTAATGAGCAATGAGACGTCAAATCACAATGCCGCACCTTCCCAGACGGACGAAGCAACCATTATTTCACACTTCGGTTCGCCATCATCTCAAACCACGTAGTATTGCTTCTGCCTCAAGAGGGACACGCGCATCGCCTTGGTACATCATGACACGTGGGACCGCATGACAGGCCATGCTCCCCCGCCGATCGCTCGGTAAAATCACCTCATTTTTACTACTATACTTCCTCCGTATCGGTTTACATGGCATGCACGTCGTTCTAGGTTGAGAATTTAACTGGCTATATATGTGATGAACAGTATATGTTTAGAAACTACATCCGCTTAATAATCCAATGATATACTTTTTGTGACATAGTAACTCAGATTTAGTTAGTCAAATGGATGACCTAGAACTACGTGCACGCCCTATAAACAGAGATGCCGAAAAAATTGAAACGGAGAGGGTAGTTCAGTACGTATCTTTTTAGATCAATATAGTCGGGATTCACCAAGGAGCATAACCAAGTGGTAGGCTCCACGTGTCGTGTTGGCGTAGCGACTCAAGCAGGGTCAGTCCGCACATGAAATGGCGACACACTTAACAGGATCCCTTTGGCCGACATGTGGCTCATCCACCGTCTTGTTCCACGTGCGGTGCACCAAATTACAGTTCGAAGCAGCGGTTGGAATTGGAGGCACCCCGGTCGTAGCGCCGCAGTAGTAGAAAATGAGCGGTGAGGGGTCAAATCACAAAGCCCCACCTTTCCCGCATTAAGCTGGACGGACGAAGCAACCATCATTTCACTCTAGGGCGCAAGAGCATAAAGAAAAGAGAAAACCAATGATGCGTGTGGCAGCTACCTAGGGCACCCTAGGGTAGGGGTCTCCACTACAGATCAATTTTTTTTAAAGCGCCTCCACTACAAATCAGCTTCTCCCTCGTCCTCTTGAGGAAAACCGATGATGCGTGCGGCGGTAGGGTTTGTAGGAGTACTACTAGGGCATGCGGGCCATGTCGTAGTAAACGGGAGAGGGATTGAGTTCGAGTTGACGCCATAAATATGTGTGGGCCGCTTGGTTTTAGGGGAACGAGGCAGCATTTTGGGTTCGAGGACCAGTGGAGATATAGTACGTACAAAAAATTGTGGACGTAGGTTCGATCGAAAGGAAATGATGCATGGGCCCTGCATTTTGATATACCCGGGGCCGCATGAAATTTGCTACTCTACTCAAAACTAGTAAGGTACACATGCATTGAACGCATGAGATTTCGAAACCAAATTATGAATAAATACACACTATATCATGTAAAGCTTTGAGTCATATATGCATGATGTAGATGTTCGTTTAGTTCTTATAGTTCATCTCATTCAAAACAATTAGTTTTATAAAAATGTTAAGATTCATGGGGTTGTGCATTGTAAAGCATAAAGTAAAAAACAAATAATGGCAATTCATTTAGAAAAAAAATCAATTATGATACGGAAGATTCTAGAACAAAGGAGAAGTGCTTGTGTTTTGAGGTTTGTGCATTATGCTTCAGTTCAACCATGGAGTCTTCTAAATTGTACATGTGGCAGATCTGGTGGAATGTTGATGATATCCAACGGCCAGTTGTGCTCGGATTTGCCATCTCTACATTGTCGGATTAGCTTCATCCAGCGACCATCTTTCAAGTTATTCGCACACTACCTATGAGTAGGGATTGGAAAAGAGATGTCATTTGATTGACATCATAGGAACTTTTCTATTGAATATGACATGTATCTCAATTCCTATGAGGAGGGATTAGAAAAGAGATGTAATTTGGTTCATATAATAGGAACTTTTCTATTGAATATACGCTAATGTTTATTTTCCTTTGAAATTATGGGAGTATAGGAATCCATTCATATGAACCAAGTGGCTCTAAAGCTATAGAAATGAAATCATGTTTATTTCCTTTGAAATGTGGAGTATATGAATCTATTCTTATGAACCAATTGGCTCTAAAGGAAAAAAAATCCTATAAAAATCATATCATATAGAGTTCCTATGATATTCCCCCACACCAAAGGATGGTTGAAATTGTTGCAGGTGATACGATGGTCTTTCTTTGTAGACTCCTCCCCCATCTTTATAGTTACCTCTCGAATATGAATAAAATGATATATACAGGGTATTCTACATGTGCAATTTGGTACACGAAAACTCGGTAAAAGTTTGCGAGGTTCGAATTTTCAATAAAGCTATATGCACTGCATTTTGGAACGGAGGGAGCATACGGCAGTTGCTAACACTCACATGGAAGATTTGTGTGTAGGAGGAGTGGCTGTTCTGTTAAATGACATGGCAAAACTGACACTGTCGGATGCCGATCTAACGGTTCTTACGGCGTTCGTCAGGAAAAGGCTTGTGGCGAACGTTTGTCGGATAATGATTTACGGACACATGTATTGCATTGATACGTGCCCCCCTCTCTCTCACGCACACGCACCCTCCCGAGTCCTCTCGCACCCACCGTCTATCTACAGGTAGACGTCACACACATATGTGCTCTTCACACCCTACCCTCAGAACTTCTAAAAAAAAGACGTCGCGCACATTTTATTTTAGCTCACATGTCACACACTTATACTATTACTCTTGTGGCGAACGTTCTTTGGGCACAGTATATTGTACTCTCACAAAGAGAAGCAGTGCACGCACGCACTAGTTCTCTCACACCCACTCGCGGGTACATGTAGGAGCGCATTTTTTTGAAGCTGGCACAACAAAATCACTCCACTATGTATATAAGGAGGAGCCTTAGCGCTTGCTTTACTAGGGTTCCTCTCATTCACTCTCTCATGCTCTCGAGATCTAAGCAAGACATAGGTGGCCACACTCTCTCTCATGTAACGCCCCGGATCCGATGCGCCAGGTGTCTTCTGTTTATTCGTCGTCATTGCCATGTCATTTTCTTGCGTGCTGCATTTTGCCATTTCATCATCTGCATTGCATCCTCATATTTTCAAAACTTTCATCTGGTCCTTTTCCCCGTTGTCCGTTTCGCGATCTGACACTCTCACACGCACCCGTTGCTTTTCTCAGACCTCGTTTCGTGAGTGGCATAAAAATGTTCTCGGAATGGGATGAAACTTGGCGTGTGGTGTTGTTTTAGAGTAGGTAGACCGCCTGTCAATTTTCGTTCCATTTGGAGGTCATTTGATGCCCCAACGGTTAACGCGTAGCCGAAACCCCTCTCTCTTTGCAGCCCAGCACCCCTCCACCACAGCCCACTAGCCCATCCAAACCCCCTCCATGCTCTCGGTCGTTCGATCATGATCGTGTGGGCGAAAACCGCACCTCATTTGGACTCTCCTAGCTCCCTCTACCTATAAATATGTGCAACCCCTTTCCAAATCGCACACGAAACCCTAGCCCCGCTCCTCCGTGCCGCCGGACACGTCCGCTCCGGCCGGACGCGTCCACCGGCCACCTCGCTCCGGCCAATCCAGTGCGGCCACGTCACCCCGCCGCCGCTTCCGGCCAGTGGCGTCGCGCCACGTCGCCCCAGCTCCTCTCCCCCGCGCCTCCTCTCTCTCCCTCCGCCGCCGGGCCCGTAGAGCCCAGATCGGGCCCGCCCCGGGCCGCGCCGGGCCCGAGGGAGCCCGCGCCTCCGCTGCCGTCCTCCGGCGCCCCGCCGCCTTCGCCTCCTCCGCCGACAGGCGCCGCCCCCGCCGCAGGACCGCGCCTCCCGCGCGTCGCCGCCGCCTCCCTCACCCGCGCCTCCCCCGCGCCCGTGAGCTCGCCGGAGCCTCGCCTCACCGCTCCGCCGGTCCTCGGCTTCCGCGCCGCCGCGCCGGAACCGCGTCGCCCCGCCGGTCCCCGCCGACTGCCGTCGCCTCCCGCGTCCCCGCACCTCGCCGCCGGCACGCCGTCGTCAACTCCGGCCGGATCTGGCGAGATCCGGCCCGTAACCGCCGGGTGGATGAGATCCACCACCACGGCCATCCAAATGGCCTCCCCGCATCCAAGTTCCTGAAAACTCATGATATGTGTGCAACTTTGACCTGCTGTACCTTCTTGCACATAGCTCCGTTTTGCATGCATGATATATGAAAATGTTCATTGTGAGATGCTCTTCATTTTGTTGCACTGTGCCATGCTTATTTGAGTTCATCTTGATGCCCTAATCATCGTTGCAAAGGTGCTATATGATGTTAACCTGCTGAGATTGTTATAACTTGGTGATTTGTCTTTTTCGTTGCATTTTGTGTGTGCATCCATTGAGCATGATGTCTACATGTTTTAGGAGCATATTCATTCCATATTTACAGTGGTGCAATCCATGTATTTTTGTGTGCCTTGTAATGAGCATATTCATAGCATCATGTCTATATAATGGGTACTTGTTGTTGCTATTTTGCTAGGCTGAACATGTTATATCATGATGCTATGTAAACCTGCTGCTACAAGTCATTCTATGCACAATCTGGAGATGTTAACTAAGGATGTCTTGCTACACATGTGATGCTCTATCAGTTCATGGCTTTGGTTGCATTTATAGCCTACTTTCGCTTTTTGTAATCTTGCTCTCAAATTGCTAAATAATGTTGCTGTCAGCCTGTTAACATTAAGTTCAGTTTTGCCATGTGTTTTGCTAGTGATCCATGCACCCTATGATTATGCTATTGTCATTCTTTGCTTCATGAACATGTCTTACTACTGTGAGTTACCTTCACATGCCATGAAATGCCTTGTGATGAGTGATTTGAGCTCACAAAGATGCCTTCATAATTCTGTTTATGCCATGCTCAGTTTTTCTGCCAAGTCTGAATCTGTTTATGAAACTTGCTATATTTACATGGGTGCCATCATATCTTATGTGCATTTTTGGCTCGTGATCAGTAAGGGACTTTTGTTCTATGCAATTAGTAGATTCATGCCATGTCTTTGTTTGCTATGATCTGTTCCTGTAGCATGTTGTTTGATAACTCTAAACTTTGCAAACTGATGTTATTTCTGCCATGCACAGTGATTTCTGCTTAGTCTTTGAAACTGTTATTATTTGCAATTTTGCCATATCCTTTTGAGCATGTTTTAGAGATTTCTGGAGATAGCTCAGTGTTCATGTTTTGTAATGCTTTACCTGTGCATCACCTATATGCCTTTTGTTTTCATTTTGGGGTGCTGTAGCATGTTGTTTTGATACTTGCAAGTTGCCTAGTTGCTATTTTGGACAGCTTGTCCTTTAAACTTGTTTCATGTGTATGTGTTGAACCGTTGCTCCGTTTTAAGTGTGCTCTATATGAAACTTGCTTAGTTTTGCATGTAGTTTCATTTTAACTTGTTGCATTCATGTTTGGAGTGTGTTTGCTTGATGTTTACTTGCATTTTGCATCAATGCCATGTTTAACTTGTTTTGCTCATATCTTCTAGGCCGTAGCTCCAAATTAAATGAACTTTACATGTAACTTGAGTAGAATTTCGTGTAGATCATCTTGATGCATCTTAACTTGCTGTTTAACAACTTGAACATAAGGTTTATTCAGATCTGGACCAATTTCGAAATTTGCATATGAGGACTTACCGGAATTGTTATATATTGCTTCCGGCCTCATTTAAACTTGCTTTGATGTGTTGCTCTTGTATGCATCATCTCTTGCCAGGAGTAGCTTCATGTAGTCTTGTCATGCATCATACTTGGTTGAGCATCATACCTTGTTCATGTGTTGAGTGTTTACCATGTTGTTTTGTTTCTTTCCGGTTGTGCTTCTTCTCGTTAGTTCATGTTTCGTTGCGATCGTGAGGATTCGTTCGACTACATTGGGTTCGACTTCGTGGCTTCATCTTCTTCATGGATTCGTTCTTCTTCCTAGCGGGATTTCAGGCCAGATGACCGGCACCTTGGATCTCACTACTATCATTGCTATGCTAGTTGCTTCGTTCTATCGCTATGCCGCGTTACCTATCACTTGCTTATCAAGCCTCCCAAAATGCCATGAACCTCTAACCTTTGTCACCCTTCCTAGCAAACCGTTGTTTGTCTATGTTACCGCTTTTGCTCAGCCCCTCTTATAGCGTTGCTAGTTGCAGGTGAAGATGAAGTTTGCTCCATGTTGGATTATGTTTATGTTGGGATATCACAATATCTCTTATATTATTAATGCATCTATATACTTGGTAAAGGGTGGAAGGCTTGGCCTTATGCCTGGTGTTTTGTTCCACTCTTGCCGCCCTAGTTTTAGTCATATCGGTATTATGTTCCCAGATTTTGCGTCCCTAACGCGGTTGGGTGTTATGGGACCCCTTGACAGTTAACTTTGAATAAAACTCCTCCAGCAAGGCCCAACCTTGGTTTTACATTTGTCTAACAACCTATCACCCCTTCCCTTGGGTCGGCCAACCCGAGGGTCATCTTTATCTAGCCCCCCTGGGCCAGTGCTTCTGTAAGTGTTGGTCGGAACCAAGCCACCTGCGGGGCCACCTGAGGGAAACTCGAAGTCTGGTTTTACTCGTAGCCTGTCTCATCCGGTGTTGCCCTGAGAACGAGATATGTACAGCTCCTATCGGGATTGTCGGCACATCGGGCGGTCTTGTTGGTCTTGTTTTACCGTGGTCGAAATGTCTTGTAACCGGGATTCCGAGACTGATCGGGTCTTCCCGGGAGAAGGAATATCCTTCGTTGATTGTGAGAGCTTATCATGGGCTAAGTTGGGTCAGCCCTGCAGGGTTTTTGAACTTTCGAAAGCCGTGCCCGCGGTTATGTTGCAGATGGCAATTTATTAATATCCGGTTGTAGTAAACTTGAAGTAAACTCTTCTAAAATACACCAACCGTGTGCGTAACCGTGATTGTCTCTTTTCGGGGTTGTTCGAGAGGAGAACACGGTTTTTGGGTTATGTTTGACGTAAGTAGGAGTTCAGGATCACTTCTTGATCATTATTAGTTGAGTACCGCTTGTTCAGCTCCTCTTCTCGCTCTTGTTTTGTAAGTTAGCCGCCATACATGCTTAGTCGCTGCTGCAACCTCACCACTTTACCCCTTCCTTACCCATTAAGCTTTGCTAGTCTTGATACCCATGGTAATGGGATTGCTGAGTCCTCGTGGCTCACAGATTACTACAACAACAGTTGCAGGTACAGGTTATCCGACGATCATGATGCGAGAGCGATGTTTACTCGTGTTGGAGTTCTTCTTCTTCTCCGTCGATCTTGGGTTAGGTTCCGGGTCGGCAACCTGGGCTAGCAGGGTGGATATTGTTTGACTTTCTGTTTGTGTTCCATCCATAGTCGGATGTTGATCTCTTGTATGATGTTGATGTATTCTTGGGGCGTTTGTGCCTTATGTATGTATCCACATCTATTATGTAATGTTGATGTAATAATATCCACCTTGCAAAAGCGTCTTCAAGATGCGCTTCTATCCTTGGTGGGACCTTCTAGTTCCTTTAGGATAGGGTCGCATCTTGAGCGTGACATCTCAGCTCACGGCTGGTCACAAATCCGGCCGGACAACCTCGACCGGGGCAGGGGTGTAGGTGCATCGTTCACGCTGTCGTTGGCGGCGAGGGAGGAGACCAACGGCTGCCCGCACATCCCGATCGGCGGCTGTGGCATTCTCTCCGAGAGAGCGCCGGCTCCGGAGGGCCTCCAACCCCTTCTTCCTCCCTGTGGTATTGTGGCCAAGATGCGGCCTCCCAACGCCGTCTTTGCCACATGCCGACAACCCTCAGGTATATATTCCTTCGAAACCTGCCTTGCTCTACTGCCCCAGCTCCCCACTTGGCTTCGTGTGGATCTTTTTCTACTTCCGTCCGCTGTTCCAAAGCCACCTAGACTTTTACTATTATTATAGGTAAAGCTAGTTCATACAGTCGACTCTAAGAGTTGGTTCGAATAGGGAAGAAAGTAGGAAAGCTGTAGCATGAATCTAAGACTTGGTTCTAAGAGGAAACGGGGGAAAGTAGTAGATACTGGCTACCCAACCGGTCTCTTGGTTGAAAAGATGAAGAAAGCATGGTGGATGGCGAGGGGTGGGGGAAGTGGACCTATCTCTTGGTTGAAAAAGGAAAGAAAGTGACGGGTGTTGGGGGACAACGCAAATGAGAATGAGCAGGTCTAGATTTCCTGTGCTCACATAGGAAAATGTTGCCGAGGAGATAAAAAATGGGACAAATGCAGACATGCTGCCTGAGTGTTTGCCGCTCTCGGCAACCACATCTGCCTCGCCACTTTATGCCTCTGCTGTCCCTACGCCCATATCGCTACCGTTAATGTAAAATCACATGAAGCATTAAGCAATGCCACCTAATGTCACTATAAGTAATGGTCTAGTGTCGTCGATAAATTGAAGCAATGCCACCACCATTTTATGAAGTGCTTCCGTCTTGCTTTATTTCCCATGAATTGTGTTTTTGCAGTTACACTTAAATCTCACACCGCTAACATTGCTTCATCCTACTGGAACTGCACAAATTTGATTGGACATTTACTGACCATGTGCTACTCTCATGACAGTAATACTAATGCTATTGTTCTGCATGTTAATCTAGTGGCAGTGTTGATGTGATGTGATGCTACTTACTTAAGGACACTTTCATACTGTCAATCTAGTGCCAATTATAACACAATAGATGTTGTTGTTAATCATACGCCACTGCAAATATCTGTCACTGTTTAAATAACCATATTTCGTATTTGCGCAAACAGGGATGTCTGTCTCCATATCGTTTCGGGATGTCTGTCTCCGTATCGTTTCTATGCGCGCAATCAAAAGCACACACCTCAGTTTTAGTAGAACTGCGCAAAATGAGATGGCTATCCCTCGTTGTCGTCGTCTAACCACCCGTCTTCCAGGTATTCCTACATTGGTAGTTACTAGGTAGAATGACCAACGCAATCTAAAAGAAGCTGATTCATACGTTTTACTTCCTGATTGCAGTGCAGGGACGAGCAAAAACATCTGCATCCTAGTCCGGAATGCACTTTCTTCTAGTTCATCCATGGACCAGGGACAAGCTGGCACGGCTGCACGGAGGTTTTTGGGACAGGTGCGCGGACAAGAGGCATTGTGGTCTGCTTATTTCTGCAAATAGCGGCGCTTAAATTTAGTGGAATGCACAAGGCTTTCAGCTGGTCAGTACACTGCATGGTTCAGTTCAGCATTCCAGCTGAGAACACAATTATAATTGGTTATTCTGGAATGAGATAACCTAACCCTAGATGGTGGCAACAAGAAAAAACCAGAGTGAACTCCAGGAAATTTAAGCCTGCCGGGAGGCCCTTTGCTCAGAGAAGCCTTGCTTGTTTTTTCCTGATTTGTAAACCTTCTCACAACTTTGTCTTTTGCTATTAACTAGTATATGTTTGTTATGTTCTATGAATCATTGAGATGTATAAAATTGATTAACTTATGCTTTCCAAGTTTTTTATGAAGCCGAGTTTCATGTGAGTGTTCCACATGAATGCTGGACTAGCGTGTGAACATTTGGAATTTATATTGTGGCCTAAGTTAACTGCATGAACCACTGTAGCAAGATACATAGGTGCTTATATGTAAGACAGCAGATTGTTGATTGTTAGCTGGTCGATAGCCTAGTGTTGAAGCGAGCTGAGCCAACATGCCGTGTTTTGCACAACTGCTTACAAGTGGGGTAGCACCAACAGTTTTTACAAGTACTTATGTATACGTCGGCGCACAGTTCTCGAACGAGTACTCTATTTCATCAAGACACACACTGCTCGTATGATAAAACTAGTGAGGACGCATCTATTTCGGCAACAATTACGATGATTCACGGGCACACAAAAGTAGCAGCAGTTCCCATAGATGGATTCAAACAGAGTACTAGCCCCAGAGGGCTCGATAACAGGCAAGGTTTGGATAATTAGACAGAATCCAAACTACTATTAAACACTAGCTGGGGCAAGTATTTCATGCCTCGATCTAATTTTGGCTGGAAATAAGAGGACCTTGCCATGAACATCATCGAGGACGTCCGGCAGCAGCTCAATCCTGTGAACCTTCATGAAGTCAACCTTGTGGCCTTGCCACTCATAAACTTGTTTGTGGAGGCATGCCACGTCATCTTCCTGCGTAAGCTTCACAAGAACAGAATGCCTCACAAACGAAGGAGTAGCTTTGAACTTCTTGTGCTACAGTACACCCTGGACAACACGCCTGACAACAGTGAGGCTGGAATACAACTCTTCATTGGTAGAATCGCAAATGTCTTCCAGGATCCAACAGCCTAGAAACTCTGTTTTCCCAGTGCGTATATTCAGGTCATCTGCCTCATAGCGAGTGACATGTACAACCACACAATCCTTGTCTGCATCAGGGCTCTAATTGAAACAGAAACAAATTCTGAATTACTATCCAGTATAAGAAACACGAGTTATTTAAACCACTATGTATAGCATGGCAACGAAGGTAATAAAATTTTGCATTATTCATCACCACATACATAGATGAAAAACCACAATCGAGATTGGCAAAGAAGAAAATCACCTTGGGCAGCTCAGCGGGGGGGGGACACATCCTCGAAGGGGGAAAACTGCTCCTGCAGTGCCATGGGGGCTGTAACCTCAAACGGGGCGTTGACCATCTCAGTAGTGGCCGTGAGCATATCTGGGGTCGGCTCAGTGGCTGCCTCCATCTTCTTGGAGCTCTCTGTCTCGTGGGGATCAGCCTCCCGCGTCTGCTCCAATATCGGCAGATCTTTGCCTGGTTCTCCTTGGTCCATCATGAAACTGATGAATACTAGGAGATCACTGAAAGGAAAACACAATCGCAATGACAATGAAACAAAAAAGAGAGTGAGGATCGGTTACTGCTTTGCAAAAGTTCTTTTTTTCTCTAAACGAAAATATACCAACATCGCGGATCCGCTTACCTTCCCTTCGTTGGGAGAGAAGAACAGTGGCAGATGCGAGTGTTGCCTTTCTTGAAGACGGTGAGGGAGAAGGGGATTCAGCGAAGAGTGAAATGATGGTTGCTTCGTCCATCAAACTTAGACTGCGGGGAGGTGGGGTTTTGTGACACGACAGCTCGTTATTGCCGCGCTACGACCGGGGAGACTCTCCGCCTGCATACTACCTTATAATTTGGTGGATGGCATTTGGGCCCGCACGCTGCATGGCCCGCATGTCGGTGAACAAAAGTATAACAGCATTCAGTAGAGGGAGACGTTTCGATGACCTAGGAGGAGACAGAAGCGGTATTGTATCCACTGTACTAGTAGTAACTGTTTTTCTGGGTAGCTGTAGAGTGTCTCCACTGTACTAGTAGTAATTGTTTCTCTGTGCCCAAGACAAAACAGCCCATCCACCCTAGTAAATAGTAAAACAAATTCAAAAGTCCATATATTTATTGAATGAGAGGTGCTACCCACACCCAGCACACCGCCCCCCCCCCCAAAAACCTGGGTGTTCTTCTTCCTCCTCACTCCCACCCACCTCACGTCAGCTCGCTCCACTAGTACCCCCAAATTCCTCACCTCACTCCTACAGAAAACCCCAGCTCCCCTTCTTCCTCACTACTACAGAAAAACCCCAGCTCCCCTTCTTCTTCACTCGCACTACAACTAGGCTCGTCATTCGTTACTCTGCTCAAATCCGTGAGCGCGATGCGACGCCCTCGAGGAAAATGGAGTTGGCTGACCCCAGCACCAAGAAGATGAGGCTCCCGCCAGCGGCGACGCCTGTTGTAGATCCTGCACCCGGCAGCGCGTGGAGAAGCGGCGACCCCGCCCGCACCGGATCCCAGGAACCCGTAGAATCTCGAGTGGACCGCATCAGCGATCTCCCGAACGCCGTCCTTGGGGAGATCATCTGGCTTCTCCCCACCAAGGATTGCTGCCGCACCTAAGTCCTCTCAATTCGGTGGCGCCCTCTATGGCGCGCCGTGCCCCTTAATCTCAACTGTCGTCACCTATCTCTCTTCAACGATTTTGAAATCCCCAGAGCCATCATCTCCTCCCACCAGGGCTTCGTTCAAAGCCTCTGCATCTTGTCATGCTACCTGAGCAAGCATACCATGCCCTGCACGGTGGACGCCTGGCTGAAATCCCCTGAATTCACAGAACTATAGCTGCTTGAGTTCTACTATTCCCCTGGAAATCACCTACCAGATACCGAACGCCATCTACCTATGCCCTCAGCACCGATGTCCATCTCGTGGTATTCCTCCTCTCTCCACACCGCCACCTTTGCGATGTGCGACCTACCAGACAATCTGGTACTAAACCTGGTGCTCGCCGTCGTCCACCGCTCTGGTGCTCTCGGCGCGGCCTGGTCGACGTGGTCAATGAACAACATTCATCGGAAGTGGACTGTACATGGAGAGGCTGACAGCTGGGTCCACGACCGCATGCAAGGAAATGCCTCCTTATTATGCGCAAAATAATGATTCCTCCACCTGACAGCTAGGACCCACGGGAAGGGCTTCTGTATTTCGCAAAAAAACGTCCCCCCCCCCCCGCTGATAGGTCGGACCCACCAGCTATATCTTCGCATGCAAGGAAGTGCCTCCTTATGACGCACAAAAAAATGAATACCCCTGCTAGCTAGGACCCACCATAGTGGGTGGCTGATTTGTGGGCCTACTAAGTTGACGGGGACAGAGGGCTTTGTCAATTTAGTCAATATGAACGATTCTAGCTCCAGTGACCGTATGATGTCCATCCAACGGCGATAGTGCTTCTTCAACCTCTAGTATTCTTGCTCTAGCCGCCCAAAGCAGCGCCGGTCGTGCCGCCTGCTCCTCCCTCCCGTGGCCGGCTGTGCTGCCGCGGAGGCCTCACCGTCCCCATACTACTCCCAACGCTGGCCAGGCCATCCCTCCACACACCCACACCCCCTGTTATTCTGCGGCGACGGCAGCCTCACACCGCAGCCGAACCAGTGAACCCTCGTACTCCTCTCCGCGTGGGCATCCACTACCGCGTCTTCCCCGGCTCCGCGTCGTCCCCTTCCTAGGCCTCGCCGTCGTCCACCGCCTTGGTGCCGTCGGCGCGGCGTGGTCAATGTGGACAACGACCAACTTCCATCGGAAGAGTACTATACGTGGAGAGGCTGACAGCTGGGTCCACGGCCACACCCACTTTTTTGTGATTTGCCAAGTATGTCGCTTTGTCAGGCCTGTTGGGCTGCAAATCTTTCAAGACGAGGAGAGCTTCATTCGGTTGGCCGAGAAAATGGCCTATCAGTAATGAGAAATGGGTTGTACATTTTTAAAACACATCAAACCGGCAATTAGTTTCAAATTTCTTTTTTTCATTTTGCGATTTTAAATTGCATTGATTTTTATGCGTGGACAATTTGTTGGATTTTATATTGATATACATTTATTTTTAAAATCAGTTTGAATGTGACTCGAAATTTCGGGATTAAAAATAGTTCGGACCGCACCGAAATGTGCAAAATTTTGTATAATTTTTTAACCGTGGCCACAATATGGGCTGTAATGCTAACAAAAAGAATATGGGCTCCAAAAAAACCTTAAGAATTAGCAAATGGGCTGTAAATTATTAGAAATAATGGCAGATGGGATGTATGATGTTTTCCACAGATTTGAGGCTTTCCTAAACAAACGTTGACGCACAAGCAGTGCTTGTTGGATGTCCATCTAACGGCCGTCGTGCTTCTTCAATCTCTGCTCTTCCTGCTCCAGCCGCTCAAACAAGCGCCGGCGGCACTGCCTGCTCTCTCCTCCCCACGGCCGGCTATGCTGCCGCGCAGGCCTCACCGCCCCACCGTCCTCCCATCGCTGGCCTAGCCATCCCTCTACTCACCCACACCTACTGTTATTCTCCGGCGACGGCAGACGAACCAGTAAACCCTCGTACAGTCGTACTCCCCTCTGCGAAGGAAACAACAGCCGAGTCTTCCCTGGTTCCGTGTCGTTCCCTTCCTAGGCCTCGCTGTCGTCCACCGCCCTGGTGCTCTCGATGCGGCCTGGTCAACGTCGTCAACGACCGACATGCATCTGAAGTGGACTGTACGTGGAGAGGCTGACAGCTGGGTCCATGGCCGCACGCAAGGAAATGCCTCCTTATTACACGCAAAATAATGATTCCTCCACCAGACATCTGGAACCCAGCGAAAGGGCCTCTATATTGTGCGAAAAAAATCTTACCACCGCTGACAGCTTGGACCCACCAGCTATATCTTCGCACGCAAGGAAGTGCCTCCTTATTACGCACAAAAAAATGAATACTCCCCATGTTAGCTGGGACCCAGTATAGTGGCAGGCTGACTTGTGGGCCTACTAAGTTGACGGGGACGGAGGGCTTTGTCAACTTAGTCAATATGCATGATTCTAGCTCCAGTGACCGTACGATGTCCATCCAACGGCCCTAGTGCTTCCTCAACCTCTGGTCTTCTTGCTCCAGCCGCCCAAACTAGCGCCGGTCGTGCCAAGTGCTCCTGCCTCCCGTGGCCGGCTGTGCTGCCGTGGAGGCCTCACCGCCCCCTACTCTCCCACCACTGCCAGGCCATCCCTCCACTCACCCACACCCCCTGTTATTCTGCGGCGACGGCAGCCTCACACCGCAGCCG
Source organism: Triticum aestivum (assembly GCF_018294505.1). Taxonomy (NCBI): domain Eukaryota; kingdom Viridiplantae; phylum Streptophyta; class Magnoliopsida; order Poales; family Poaceae; genus Triticum; species Triticum aestivum. The sequence goes on from NC_057796.1 coordinate 76,672,104, forward strand.
AACCAGTGAACCCTTGTACTCCTCTCCGCGCGGGCTTCCACTGCCGCGTTTTCCCCGGCTCCGCGTCGTCCCCTTCCTAGACCTCGCCGTCGTCCACCGCCCTGGTGCTCTCGGCGCGGCGTGGTCAAGGAACGGCTAGCATCGGATGTGGACTGTACGTGGAGAGGCTGACAGCTGGGTCCACGGACGCAGCAAGGAAGTACCTCCAAATTAGGCGCAAAATAATTATTCCTCCACCTGACAGAGGGGACCCACCAGACGGGCCATCGTATTTCGCAAAAAAATTTCCCCCTAACTGTTGGGACCCACCAGCTACATCTTCGCACGCAAGGAAGTGCATCTGGGCAAAAAAAAAGATTCGCCCCCTTGACTGCTGGGACCCACCAGCTACATCTTCGCAGGCAAGGAAGTGCCTGATAGCCGGGGCCCACCTGGTCGTAGCGTTGTCATTCTGGTCGCGCACGTGTACCTACATATTGGTCGATGTAGAGGCGCTCACGTGTCATAGTAGAGGCGCGCACGTAGCATGTACACGTACGTACAGTGGCCAGTGTGCAAGAAAGAAAATATGGCCACATACGTACATACGGGCAGGGTCTCGAACGCCTACTCACACATACGTGCGGCCAGGGCTCATGTACATGGCTGGGTCGGAACGGAGAAACTTCGTCGTCGTCGTGTTCATGGGGAGGCAACGGAATGCGTCGTGTTCATCGGGAGGCAAAGGAATGTGTGGGAGCCAACCGGCTTGGACGGAATAGCCGATGGAAACGAGGCCTGGCATACCGTAGAACGAAGGAAACGGCCTTGTGGTCGACCGGCCACGGTCGAAACAGGATCCTGTTCATCGGGAGGGGACTCCACGAGATTCTGTTCATCTCCACCGTCGACCCCCTCCAGCCTCCACGGGCTACTGTTCATCCACCATCGACCTCCTCCAGCCTCCACATGCGACTGTTCATCCACGGGCTCCTGTTCATCCAGCCTCCACCGCGTGCTACTCCACCGGCTACTGTTCAACCAGCCCTCTCCACGGGCTCCTGTTCAACCACCCCTCAACGGGGCTACTGTTCATCCAGCCCTCCACCGTCTACTGTTCATCCTGCCCTCCACGGGGTGGTCCTGTTCATCCAGCCCTCCACGGGGTCCTGTTCATCCAGCCCCAACCGGCTCGATCGATCGGGGTCATGTTCATCTAGAGGCAACACCAAGGTGTCCTGTTCATCCACCCCCACCGGGAACTGTTCATCCAAACCCCCCAGCAAGGCTCACTGTTCATCCAGAGGCAGCATCGATCGGCTTCAGTTAGCAGCAGTAGCGAAGGAATCGCTCGATCGGGTTCAGTTAACAGCCATCGACCGATCGCTCGGCTCTAGTAACGCGTAGCCTGCAGTGCAATTGCTCGGGTTCAGTTAGAGCCCAACGCCTTGCACCCACGCGCGTGCATGTATGAGAGAAACGCGCATCGCTCGGCCCCGACCACCCACTGTAACCAGGAACACCCCAATATTTTCCTCGCCTTCGCTTCTACCACGGTTTTTTTCATCATGGACGGCCCAAAGAATGTCATGCAGCGGCGTCTCCGGCCCGCCCAGGACGAAAAGCCCATTTTCTATCATGATTTTTTGTCATAGAAGTAGGACCCCACCACATCTACGATGATACCGTGTTTTGTCACAATTATTGTCATAGAAGTGTCATAAGTATGACAGAAAAAAATTCGTTCGGCCCAAAATGTCACGGATGTGTCTTTTTTTGTAGTGTTAGGATAAACACATTTGGAATTTCATTTGAATTGGACCATATGATGGTATTTGCTTGTAGTAGCTCAATGATCCATATTTGAATTGAATGGACAATCTAAGTTTCGAGTTGGAGACATTGATTTTCAAAACTTGCACTTTTTTTGCGTGCAAAACAACAAATTCTCGGCCATGATATCATAGTCGGCCGTACAAGAGCAGAATATAATTTCAGGCGCCAAAAGCTTTCAAACTTCCCGCTCACCTCGAAATATCTCGCGAGTTTAGCCCTGCGATATTCCTGTTTTACCCCTGCCACATGAACGGAAAAGGGCTGGTTTGGTAACTCCATAGTTTCCCCTCTTTGCCCCCAACATTCTTCCCCAGAGCCCCTCCCCTTCCCCTCCCCGATCCCCCCAACCACGGCAAGCCGCCGAATCTAGTCCTCCGCCGCAGCGGTGGACCTCACACCCCAACGGATCTACCTTCTGCACCTTGGAACCCCCAACTGCCAACTCACCACTTCACCGGAGCCGCTTCAGCGACTGGCTTGTCCACCGCTCCAGATCTCCTTGACCGCCATCATGGTCCACCGCACCGGATCTGCTTAACCGGCGCCCTCGTCCACCACAGTGTAGGCCCTTCACTGACTCCCTCATCCGTCCCTTCACTGGCCCTTCATACAAGCCCTCGTCCGCCGAAAGCACTGTACAACGCGCCCGCCGAAGCCTTCGTCTACTGCACCGGACCCGCTCCACGGACGCCATATTCAACTCCACCGGCCCTGCTTTACCGATGCCGCAACCTCATCAGGTTATTTCGATTTGTACTCCTTCGGTTTTTCTCTTTATCATGCAATTGTTCACTTACCACAGATGATCTTTCTTGTATGTCGACAAGCGCCGCAACCGTAGCACCGGAGCCACTTCAGCAACGGTGACAGCCGGCCCAAACTCAACCGCAACACGATCACCATCGACGATCCTTAGCTATCAAGTATGCCAACGATACCCATACGCCGCCGAGAATCAGGTACTATTATCCAACGGCCGGCGCCTACGTTCACTTTCTTAGCATAAGCACCGCACCTTTGAATTTCTTCAGGGCATCATTCAGTTTTTCATGAGACGTGTTATTCTGCTTGCACCTGTAGGGCCATACTTCTGGCAGTGAACATGTTACATGTGCTAAATTACATACCAGTGCACATATAGTTAATATGCTTTAGTTTTATCCTAAGTATTACTGTACTTCCTAGATATCACTGCCTACTATTTTACTTCTTGCATGCTATATTTATGATAATGGTGTTTGTCGTGGAATTGTCACGGCAGATGTCCTCGAGTTAGGACTTAGTCGTGGAGCCACCGCAACTAGGAAGCTTAAAGGGGTTAAGCGGGACAAGGAATACGAGGGTTTATACTGGTTCGGCCCCTTACGGTGAAGGTAAAAGCCTACGTCCAGTTTGAGGTGGTATTGATTAGGGTTTCGATAACCAGGGAGCTAATCTACTATGCCCAGCTCTCGATGAGATTGTTCTTGTCCCTAAACCGCTGCCGGGTCGTCCCTTTATATAGGGAGGCCGACGCCCAGCAGCTCTCAGAGTCCCGGCCGGCTCATAAGAGTGTCCGGCTCGGACTCTCAACTATCCTTGCCTTACACTACAAGTTCTAGCATAATAATGATTGCAACTACGGGCTTTAAGCCATATCCGGGTCTGAAGCCCATCTTTGGCCCACCGTCTTCAGGCTTGGCGCCGGGCTTCTGGCAATGACCATATGAGTAACCCGGCCCCTCCTGGCGGGTGACTCTAAGGTCTATATCCTCAACATTAGGCCCCAGATTGATTTGAGCCGGCTCATGTCAATCTTCAATCCCTTCGACAGAAAATCGCCGGCTTACAATTGTGTGAAGACCATAACCCGGTGTGACGTCATCCTCTGGACTCCGCATAATCCGCTGTGATGTCATCTTCCATTAAGCCCGTTTTTTACTCCGCCAGATCCGCAACGGATCTTTACATTTACTGTCCTCCCGAAAATCGAGGCGTCTCGTGAGGAGATAACCACGCTGGGGTCTCCTTGATTCCCGCGCCCACTTATGAGCTCGCCTTATAAATAGGCCGGCCCGACGGGCTTTTCTCACTCTCCTTCCTCTGTCGTCTCCTTCCTCTCACTGTCCTGTGCTGCTCGAGCTCCGCCGCCGTCGCCGCCGCGGGTCTTCTCGTCGTCACCAGCTCAGGCCGCTGCATCACCCTGATTTGACCAGAGAAACGCGACGACCCCCGCGACTCTCCAGCCCCTGTAAGTCCTGCTTGTCCTGTAGAATAGATCTACCGTAGGGTTCGTCCGCGTTCTTCGTGTTTGTCGCCGTCGCCCATAAGCTCCGGTAGTCTTCTTTTTTACTGCTCCTTTTTGATCTTAGCCCGTATGGAACCACTGCGGTAGATGTTTTAGCACCCATTTCAACCACAAGTAGACTTCTTTTCACTGCATAAAGACCTCATTCGAGCTCAAGAACTCCCCTGCGTCTGTATTTTAGGTCTAGAAAATTTCCTTTGGACCGACCATTTTGATCCAAAATTTTTACTGCAATGTGTGAAACCTGTTTTCACCATACTTAGTAAAAAAGACTGCCCTTAGTGAATCATGGCGGTTTACATTTCCGGTTTAAAGAAACCACGCGCCGTAGAACCTTCCGGCTTAAAGAAAACCATGCGCCATAAAATTTCCGGCTTAACTGTAATAAGGCCTGTAGACAATCAAATTACTCTCAATCCCTCGGCGGCTTAAATAGCCCGATGCACTTAAATGTATACCATTAGTCCCCTTCATAAGCCTCCACCTTGACATTGAACTGTAGATTTCTTCCGGCTCATAATTAACCCGGACGTTTTTCCTTTTATCATAGGCTGCCGACTTTCACCATGCCTCCCAAAGCTCCCAAAGCCTCCATTACTTGCAACTGGATGAGGTCCAATGTCACCAATGAGACCCTAGCGGATTTTGTTAAGTCTGGATATCTGCCCAAGAAGGATGTCATGTCCTACCGTGCCCCTGACCCGTCAGAAGAGAGACCACAGCCAAAGGACGGGGAGGTAGTGATTTTTGCGGATCACATGAGCCGGGGCTTCGCACCGCCCGGTTCAAAGTTTTTCAGAGACGTTCTGAACTTCTTCGACTTGCGGCCTCAGGACATAGGACCCAACTCAGTGTCCAACATCTGCAACTTCCAAGTCTTCTGCGAGGTTTACCTTGGAGAAGAACCTAGTCTGCTGCTCTTCAGAGAGCTTTTTTACTTGAACCGTCAGAATGAGTGCGCCAATGGGCCAAGTCTGGAGTTAGGTGGCATCTCCATCCAGCGGCGTAGGGACTGCCTTTTCCCTTACGCAGAGCCGCCGAGCCACCCAAAGGACTGGAACATGACTTGGTTCTATTGCCAAGACACGTCACCGGCTGATGAAAGTCCGCTGCCCGGCTTTCGCCCATCGTGTCTGGAGTCAACACACCCACTGTCAGACAAACTGACTCCGGCGGAGCGCCAGCCTCTGCTCCCCACTATCAACAAGATCAAGGCTCTCCTGGGCAATGGTCTGAATGGAATCGATCTGGTCCGGGTCTGGATCTCGTGGCGGGTGATCCCATTGAGCCGCCGCCCCGGCTTAATGTGTGAGTACACGGGCCGAAAGGACGACCCTCAGAGACACAGCCGCAATGATCTTCCTGAAGACGTTGCAGAGGAGATGACCAAGGCTCTTTTAAACGAGAGCCTGGCAGACTGCGGAAGGACCGGGTTAGCCCCCTTCTGCAAGACCAACCCAGCCCCAGCAGTAAGCCGCCAATCTGATCATCCTATCTTCTTCTGTATATAACTTTCATCTGAATCATTTGAAGAGATCATCATTGTATTTTTCAGGCTGACGACAAGTTCTGGCGGGTCAAATATGACCATGAGGCGGCCAAGAAGGCCAGAAAGGTGAAGAAAGCCGCCAAAAAAGCCGCTCCCCTTAAGAGGGGAAGTAGGCCAACTACTTCGGAGCTGATGCAACTAAGCGACAGCTCCGAGTCAGAGGTAACCCCTGAACCTGTAAGCTCCTTGTTATGTTTTATTGTTTACCTCCGTCTGCCTTACCAACACTTGTTCACCAACAGGATGACACCGGAGCCAGTAACCCGGTGGTTGAAGAGGTAATGTCACTTTCCTCCGACTCGGAGCCCTTGCCAAGGCTGAAAGTCCGAAGGGTAACCCGGAAAGTAAGCTTTTCACATCCTTTAGCTTATCAAGATCCTCAATTTATTTTGAAGCGACAGGTTCATGAGAGCCGGCATCACACCCGGACCAACAAGGACACCGACCTCTCCTCCAGGTTACCTGACGCATCAAGGAAGCGCCGAACTGAGGTTATTTCCCACTTGTACCCTTTTCATCTGTTGGCGGGTGTTATACGTCAGCCACTCAATTCTTCTGACCCAAATTATCAGGAGACCTCCCCCTCTTCCGGCGACTCTATGCAGTCAAGTCTGCCGGCTTTCAAGACCGTGCCCGGGTAATGATAACCCTCTTATATTTGTTCTTGTTTTTGCTCATAATTTTTATACTAACCTTTGTTGTTCTTTCAGTGCCAGGCAAAGCTCACCAAGAGGGCGAAGAAAACCAAGTCGGCCGGAGAGCCGGATTTGCCTGAGCCGGAGGTGACGGTCCAAGAACCGCCAGCTGCCTCCGCCCCCGAAGCCACCACTCCAATGGACACGGCACGTGTAGAAGCTTCTGCTGACCCGGAGGCCTCCGGCTCGGCTCAACCAACAAATGACCCGGACGTGGTAATCACCCGGACGGAGTTCGTTGAGCCGGGGAGACCTACCGTGCTGGCCAAGTGCTCCGCTAAGGGGGAGTTGCTGCAGCCCCACCGGGTGAACCTGGACCTCTCCGACTATGCCAACCTGAGCATCGGAGAGCTCGTCTCTGGCTACATCAGCCAAGTGCACAAGAGCCAGGACGCAGAGGTTGCCATGGTGAACCAGATCCAGCAGAAGTCTGAGGTATCATTCTGCTGTCCTCTTACTCACTGCATAGTTACCTTTACCATGCTAGCCCCCAAGTCGACGACTTATTATTGAATATGTTGTAGACTTAGGTTCCAGCTTACTCCATTTGAACCGGCAATGTGTAGATACAAACGTTCGATATGCATTAGCCCCCAAGTGCCAAGTGTCTTTGCTTGGAAAACGCTTGGGACTTTAAATTTGTAGAGTAATTGTTCATGCCATAACCCGGAAGTTTATACAAGCTGTTGGCAAGAAACTTGAGGCTGACCTTGCTGATCTCAAGAACCGGCTGAAGATGCAAGAGATGGAGACCCGGAAGGCCAACGCCAAGTTCGTGTCCAGCATCGCCGCGCAAGAGAAGCTGAAGACGGTGTTCGACACTGAGCGGAAGGCGTGGGCCGAAGAAAAGGTCGCACTGGTGAACCGGGCTGAACAGGCGGAGAAGGCTCTCTCCGAGAAGACCGCTTGTTGCTTCCATCAGACTGCTTCATGTTCTCTATGCTTAATTACACATCAGCAAACTAGCATGTGGTTCCGCTGGTTTTTGTTTGTTTTACCCAACATTTTCTGATGCTAGCTATTACATCACTGCTCCGAGCCTCTGTTCATTACTTTTTTGTGTGTTCTTGATCTTCCCAAGTTGCATGACTAATTTGATGCTTCTATTAATTATGGACCTGCCAACCCCATCAAGCAAAATATTTGTTCTTTTGGGGTTGGCACCTCCAACAAGCCTAAAAATAGAGGGAAGCAGATCTATTGTCGTGTATGCACACACCCTTCTTTCATTAGTTTAGATGAACCATTGATGATCAATTTGAACCAGTGCATGCGATTAAAATTAATTTTACCTAAATAGAGGGTGCAGAATAAAGTACAACAAGTAGATTTGCAACCACGGGATGCTGACGATATCTTCAAAGAACATTGCAATAGCAGCGAGGCTTCACATCAACATATGGTAAGCCAGTGTGTTTTAGTACATGTGAAATGTAATGCATGTGGGCTGCTTTCTTGGCTTGGGCCCTCAACCTGTAATCCTACAGAATAACAAATAGTTCAGTTGCCTCCTTTGCTATATTGCTTGATTCGAATACTTGTTTGTTACTTGTTACACTATACCTGAGTTGGCCAATATGTCAGCAGTGCCTGCTGTACTATCATAAAGAAATGCATGCCTAGTTCATTTGAGTCCTTAACTTTTCCTCTAAACTTCATCACAAGATTGTCTTCGTAGTTTATATGAGGCCACACTGTTAAGTGCTTTCTCAGATTATTTCAACTGCTTAGATGCCTTGGCAACTTAAATATAGCGGTGGTACACTCCCTTTCAACCAGGGATGTCAACAGGGTCCCGTTTAATCCCGAATAAAGTCCACTAGTGGTATGATAGTTCAAAAGAGTTTTTGTTTTTTGAGGAAAATGAACCAGGGAGCTTGCAAAAACTAACTAGACGGGACTGGCGAATGTCGTTTATTTGCCAGTTACATCCCTAGTTTCATCTTACCATTTTAATTTCTTTTCGGCTAATGCTGCTTCGAACCATTTAAATATAGCTTGCCATGCTCGGTCGTATGTCGTTTACCATGTAAGCTTACTACCTGGATCATGCGATAACTATCTCTTACTTATGTCCAGCGGAAACCTTTCAGGATGCCGTTCACACTAGGACACAATGTACAACCCCAGAATCTATTTGTGGAAGCAGTGCGCCAGCCATGTTACCAGATGGTAGCAGTTCAGAGGCAACACTGCCGGAGAGCAGTCTGAGCACAGATATTATAGTTCTTGAGGCTCTACTAGAGGCAGAAAGAGATGGCCTGGCTGCCATGAATGAGGTAATCTCAATCTTGAAGCTGGAAATTATGCAATTAGCTGCACGCATTATGCAAGCAACCAAAGAATTGGAGGAAGTAAGAATGTTGCATTTGAAGACGGAGGAGGTCCTGCTGCTTCTGCTATCTGAAGCCCGGGGTAATCCCAGTTCTTCTTTAGATAGCAGTTGAAATTGTCATTAGATTATTGTACTTGCATGTTGTGTCATGTCTCTGAATGGATTATGTTGTAAGACCCCCTATGTTGTCCATGTGTTGTAATGATCCGAATTTTTTAGGCGAGGTAATCCTCAGTACTTGTATGATTGACATAAGGTGAACTGTTTTTCGTGTGAGCATATTGTATTGGATGAAATAACTGTTTTGACTCAAAGTGTATCCAACCTACTAAATTCGAAGATCACGGAATTTCTAAATCATAATCATATATAAAGGTGGAATAAATCTTTGTTGTGGTTTTGAAGAAATAAATAACAAAACGTAGAATTATCTGTGGATATTCGTAATCGAATAAAAATTGGATTTGGATTTAGTTGCCAGGGCCCAGGGCAAACGTGAATGCTAATTCTCCCAAGTTTTGAACGAAGCGGCTAAAAACCAACTATCATTTGTGGGCTGCCCGAAGCAAGTGTTTGCGAGATGGAAATTACGGTCTACCCCTGACACTTGACATCCTTATCGACCGGATTTACACTGCTGTCGATAGGGGTAGACTAGTAACTTCAATCAGACGTGACACAACGGCCTCTGAGCCCATTCAGACACGGTGGGCGCCAAACGTGGGCGGCAAAACACATTTGATTCAATCTCGTCCGAAAGACATGTGTCTCTCCCTCCATTTCCCCATTCATCCACGGTGGGCGGCGAAACAAACTCTCCTCGTCCGAAATTGATGTAGGCTAATATTTTAAATAGGGGCACATGTGTAACTTCCCTCAGAAGTGACACAACCGCCCTACCTATCAGCCCCGTTCATACACCGTGGGCGCCAACCGTGGGCGGCCAAACACCCTCTCCTCGCCCGAAATCGTTACCGGCAAATATTTGGGAGATGCGAGATTACCGTCCTATCCCCAACCGACGTGATGTCCGAAATTTTAAATGGGGGATAAGTTTGTAACTTTCCCACATTTCAGACAAGCGCGTCCCAAAGTTTGAGATCCCGCCTCCCCTCCATTTCCCCATTCATACACCATCGGCGCCACGACAACCTCCCCACTGCGGCCAGCCTCCTCCGTCCGCCACCCCATCCTCCACCTTGCCGGAGCCGCTATCCCTACCCCGTCGTCCACTGCAAGAGATGGGCGTCTCTCATCCGCGGCACCGGACCAGGATCCTTTCATCGCGTCGTCTCGCTTGATCGGCGTCGTCGTCCACCTTGCCGTTGCCGCTCCTACGACCGCCTCATCCACGGCAACAGGATTTATCCCCTGACCCGGCGATCTGCCATCTAAAGTCTTCTTCCCCGCCGCCGATAGCCATCGCACCCGCAGCACCCTCAACGTATCAGCAGGGGCCTACACGGTGTCGCAAGAGAGGTTGTACTCTTTCATATGTGCTTAAGTTATTGATCTCACCCGGAAAATAGATCTTAAATTGTTTACTGTACTTTTCTTGTCCGTACCAAATCGTAGTGGCTAGTTGAATGCAAACATTGGTCGACGGGAGCCAGCTCGTCAAAGACGGCGTCCAATGGCACGAATGGATTCCGGTGACGGAGCCCTGAGAGGATTCGCCCGGCAACGGCGATGTCAGCCCGCAACCCCTCCTTGTCCAGCTCCGCCCCCACCATCGCGCGGATATGGCTCAGCTCCTCGAAGATATAGGTGAAGAAGGAGACCAGGTCAGGAAGCCGCAGCTCATTCAAGTCGACGGGGTGGTCGAACGGGTTTAGCCCGACGGCCGGCATGGTCACGCTGGCACGACGGTAGGCATCGCGCAGCCGCATGACGTGCATGGCGACTTGGTCCACCAAGTGGCTGAGGCAATCCTGGACCTCATCACGATCGGCCCGCTCGCGCTCCAGCCGGCTCCCCTGACGGCCTATCGTATCTCCCGCTTTCTGCAGCAATGATGCCGATGCCTCGAGCATCTTTGTGGTGGATGCCTGCCGCTTTTGAAGCTCCGTGAACTCTCGCACATAACGGAGGAGCACGTCACTCCTCTCCTCCTTGAGCTCACGGTGCTCCACGTCCTTGGCCCTGAGCTCCGCATCCTTGGCTTAGAGCTCCTGTGTCAGGCGCCTCACCTCAGACTCCGTGATCTGCTGCGCCGCCATGGCAACAGGTAGAAGCAACGGGGAGATGAAGCAAAGGGGGCGAAACGGCTGAAAGGCAATGACATCTACGAGAAGGCGGAGGGAGCCAGCCGAGGAGCAGGGTGAATCTTTTGGTTTTCACCATGGGAAAACACCAGTCGACGACTTTTCACATCAGGGAGCAGTGGGTTTTACACGCGGAGTCATCGTGACTAATTGCTGCCGCGCCTGCTCCGATCAATCAAAAAATTAAAAATCCTGCTGCGCCTGCTCCCGTCAATCAAAAAATTAAAAATCCTGCCGTGCCTGCCGCACCCAAACGCCAGAGCAACGCCGCGGAGGATATTTCAATTTACCTACCTGCAAGGAGATAAAAAAGGGGTGAAAAAACAAATGTGGCGGCGGCCTAGCTAATCGATCGCACTAGCCCAACTAGCTAGCCACCGTGCTTCACTGATGTACTCGGTGGGAAAGGTGGTCTTTCGTTATTTGAAGACTCATTTACTTGCTTTGGCGCTACGACTGAGGAGGACCCAGAAAATGCATGGTAGGGCGTCCCACATCTCAACAAGGAAGAATATATGCGTGCACCACCTGGGAGGACCCCAAAACCGCGTGGTAGGGTGTGCCATGTCTCGGCGCAGAGCAAAAATGTGCATGTAAAAATATATTGTATTAGACGTACTACCTATGGTTCGACCTCGGGACCCAGCCAGTCGGTCAAAAACACCCCACTAGCCACACAGCTTCATCATGCTAACGTGGCACAGAGGATAGGTGTGGTTATCTCCGACTCGACCAGCCACAACGTCTCTTGTTCTAGGCGATTCTTCTATTTTCCAAGCTTTTTTTAGTTATAATAACACCACGGCAAGCTGGCGCCGCTCTTTGTGTGCCCGTGCATCTAAGAACAAGTATAATAAGGTGACATAAGCGGGCTGTAAGGATTTAAATACTATATCTTTGCTGACTTGGAAGAGAGCGAAGAGGAAAGAGAAGAGAAGCGGGCTGTAGACTTCCTTTTTTTGCGAGGAAAGAGTGAATATATTAGCTAGCAATAGAGATACAATCGGTGTTCATAGCTATGGCAATTTCCTGAGGGAAATTTTTTAGCCAAACTGCAGTTTTCACCTGCTCTCTACCTAGCTGTGCTAAGCCATGGCTCACAGAGTTGGCTTCGCGACTGATTTTGACGATCGAGACATCTCTTTCCTGAAGAAGTTCACTAATATTCTGGACACGCGACGTATAGCGCGACATGTTGGGGATGGAAGATTGCACCAGCACAACAGCTTCAGCACAGTCCGTCTCCACGGACACCGGAAGTGGCGACCACTAGAGGGCAAGGGCCAGGCCCTCCTCGATCACAGCGAGTTCTGCGTCCACGGTGTCAGCACATCCAAAGAGGTACCTGCATGCAACGAAGATCAAGGATCCAGCACTGTCACGAAGCACCATGCTCGTTCCTGCTGACCCGTCTCGAATGAACGATCCATCCACATTGAGTTTGACCTGGTCAGCGGGCTGTAGACTTACAGCCGGCTGTAGCACGTGCTCCAAGAAGCTATATGAGACTGTATGGTGGGCCATATGGTAGAAAACTAGTACTTCCTTGTAGACCACTACTATACGTGTTGGCTATTATGTTGACTATAGACGACATGGCGAGATGTTATAGCCAGCAACGGGCTATATTATTAACCATGTTCTAAAGGTTAGACGATGGAGAGGAGAGAGAGATCGCAGACATGGGACCCACCAGTAAGTGAGTTAATGGTCATGCACGTGTTGACGAGGCACTCCCTCTACTCTACTCAACATAATACTGTATAAAACCAAGTTATGGGACAAAGCCAAAAACCGTTGTTGTTTCAGGCTATCGACTTACGCTTTGTAGTCCAGGTTGCCAGTTCGAATCTCGTCTTTCAGATTTGTTAGTTTTAGGTCCAAATTTGATCAATGACAAGTGGGACCCCCGTGTGTTGTTCCGATATTTCAATGTAGGATGGTTTTTTTAACAAACACTTTGCGCGGTTAGACAAGTAACGGCACGAGTTACATGTATTTTGCAAGTGTACGAACAAAAATGAGAGCGGCATAGAATATCACATCCACCCCGCAGCTTAGATGCTATGGTGATACGAGTTTTTACATCATTGGAACTGAGATCCAATGGCTTGGGAGTAGTCTTTGTAATTATGCACAATTTCTAAACTCTCTAAGGGTTTTTTTGCAAATAAAACATTCAGGCCTCATGTGTGCCGCTGCATCTTGGATCCAATGGCTCCCCGTTGCTCATTTTAGGTGCTCCCCGTAGCTTAATTAGCTGCTACAGTGATACGAGCATCTAGGTCGTATGATCTGTGATCAGATGCCACATGCGTAGTACTTGTACTTTCTGCACAATTCCCGAACTCTCTCAGGCATATATTTCAAAAACATTCAAACCTCCTACTGTGAGCCATTAGATCTCCGTGAACTTGTATCACCATAGAATCTACGGTGATATGAGCTTCGAGGTCATTTGATCTGAGATCCAATGGCATCTGAGCAGTCTTTGTGCTTGTAAGCAGTGGCCGAACTCTTTGGGGGCTTATCTGCTAAAAACATTCAAACCACCGAGGAGTTGTTGGATCACAAATCCAACGGCTCCGAAGAGCTTCTATCACCAAAGCATGTAAGGTGTGGTAACACATGATATTCTTACATACAGGAGAATATGAGGTCCCCCTTCATCTTAGATGCTACGGTGATACGAGCTTCGAGGTCGTTGGATATGGGATCTAAGGGCATCTGAGTAGTTTTTGTACAAATTGTGTGCAATTCTCAAACTCATTAAGGTTTCCTATAAAAATATTAAGGCATCCTGTGAGCTGCTATATCTCAGATCTAAAAGCTCCAAGCAACTCGTATCAGCATATAGCATCTAAGGTGTGGGGGCACATGATATTCTCCCGGGGAGGAGGGTGGTGCACAACCAAGCGGTGTTTGGGAGGGCCGGGACAAATATAATCTAAACAATCCTAAACAGAGCTTCACAATTTTATCTAAGGTCGAGGGGTTAACCCCCGACGATCTACATAGCTCCGCCTAAACACAACATTTGCATGTACTGTAGTACTAGACTTAATATTCATGTTTCAGTTTCCTGTTCATTTTAAATATTGAATTGAGGACCATGCATGTCTTACATTTTACTCCCTTCGTTCCTAAATATTAGTCTTTTTAGAGATTTCAAATGGACTGCCACATACGGATGTATATAGACATATTTTAGAGTGCAGATTCACTCATTTTGCTTCGTATGTAGTCACTTGTTGAAATCTCTAAAAGATAAATATTTAGGAACAGAAGGAGTGTTTTTGAATTTGTGTCATACATGCATGGTTTGGAAAATAGATGCACTATACTTATTGGATTGTTGTTGTGTTCGTGTGTGTCTGTGTGTGGTCATATGCTTGATACATACAAAGTTTTCTCACCACCATACTGTTCATCTTTTAAATTTGAATTTGCAATGAAAAACTTACTAGGGATACCATGAAATGTGAAATCCACGTTGAGATCACTATATCACAAACTCACTCTAATTCAAAAACTCGTCATAAATCAATTACCACGTTGATATTACTATTTGCAAGGAAAATACGGGCATTGTAATACACATAGATTCATTCGGCAATTTAAAAGATTCCTTTCATATTCTCGAATGGTAGGACCCAAGGCGTACCAGCCAGACCCTGGCTCGTGTTGATCCTAAAAAAACCAGGCTCGTGACCTTCTGGTGGCGTGCGTGGTACGCACATTAGCCAACCCCAACCAGTCGAGCCTCCACGTTTCGAGCTGAAATATCTGGCAGCCAGAATTCCAGCCCTAGGAAATTCCCCTCGTGTCCTGGTCCATAATGACTACCGATGAACAATGGAGGGATGCTTTAATAACTAGACAATGTTACCTACCGTGCCGAGCACGGTTCAATTCCCTCGGTTGCCGCTACCCAAGGTCACCCGTCAACTCCATTTCCTAGTACTAATAGGAGTACTACACCAGGATGAGCACAGAATTGAGCCCGTTTGTTCATGCCTAGTACTTGATTTAATATATCAGGCAATGCACTCGTACAGAGGGATTATCCTTTTACTCTGCATATATAACTTGTCTGAAGTCTAACTAAGCAAAATGTTTGACCAAATCCTTTCTTAAGAAATACAATAGGAAAGATGCATCGCTTGAAAATTTATTGCATGATGCAGGCTATGATATTGTTTCGAATCCTGGATTTTAAATTTCAGAAAATCCAAAAGTGACCGGAAATTCATGAAAGTGAGCATGGTCACGTGATATGGCACAAATATTCCTACGTAATTTTTTTCTGCAATTTGAGACAAACTGCTTATGAGAAGTTGCACAAATGAAGAGCCAAGGTATTTTGGAACACATACCTGTCATGTTAAGGCGAACGCTTTCACTATTGAAACCATGGGCGTTTAGGTGCCGCCACGATTCCCGCTTCTCATTGGCAGGTGGCGTCCGAGCAAGCGTGTGAGTCGATAGGAGGCCTGCGAGCAGACCGCTGCGCCGGCTGAGTGGGAGGCGTGCGAGCAGACCGCTGCGCAGGCTCACCGGGAGGCGAGCCCTTTGACCAGGCTCCGCCGCCGACCTTCGTCCCAACTGCTCCCACTTTTAATGTCGTTAGCACCGCAGTTTAAAATCAGCCCCGCACTACCCGGTATCGCTACAATCTTCTCTCTTCCTCTCAGATTCTCCTGTCGTCTACCTCCAACCAGCCTGACCTAACCGTACGCCATGCCGCATCATGATGGTCTGCCCTTAGTCTTCCAGTTTCCTGAGGAAGACACCCAGCCGGAGTCTCAAGAACATAAGGCTTTTTGGGACGAGCTTGAACCGGCCTTGCGGGAAGACGACGTGCCTGTTTTGGCTCCCGTCGCCTCGACTGCGCCAGCGCCCATCCCCGTGGCATTGATGGGCTGGGAGCCGCACATTGTCACCAAGCTTGATGCCACGGGGTTCCACGAGGTCCCCGCCGACCTTCAAGCGCCCGTGGACCTGCCAGCGCATGCGCCTGCGCGTGCAGTGACACGCGCGCCCGTGCCGGTGCTCGTGCACCTGCCAACGCATGCGCCTGCGCGTGCACTGACATGCGCGCCCGTGTCGGTGCCTGTGCACACAAATTTCTCCGACGCGCCGTTGCCAGCTCCTGTCCCCGCGCGGGTGCCAGTGTCCCCCTCAGCGGCATGGATGGCCGCCATCGATCGCTTCCTTGCACCAACGCCAGTCGCCTCCTCCCGCCAGTTGACTTGCTCTTGAAGTCCGAAGTCTAGAACATTGTGTCCTTCCTTGAAGCTAGGGCCAACGTCCAGGAGTATGCCAACAACGGCGCAAGATGCCGACGTCGCCTCCTCGTCGCCGTCGGTCAGTGGCCCGATGACACATAGAGTACGCCAGAGGAGCCGCTTCCCATCGCAAGACGCCCCCTTCGCCGCTGCGTAATCTAAATTTGCCATGAAAAACGTTCGGATTGCCATGCTTAAAATCCGAACGTTTATCATTTCCATTTATTTTAGATCGATTGTCGTATGAATGTAAAGTCGGAGTCAGACTGAATGAAATCTATGGTTTGATCGATTGAATGTTCTGCTAGAGCAGTATCAAATTAACTGTAAAACGTCATCAAGCCACATGTATTCCGTCTCATCCAACGACCTAGACTGCTTCAATGTCGAGCGCTCAACACGTTTAGCGTGCAGTTAATTTCATGCCAAAAATAGTTCTAATCACATAATAACACACAAATAATATCCTACTTAATATCCGCATGCACTTAATATACTTCCAAATTAACGTGCATTGCACGTACACATTGACTAGTACTACTAGTACCTGAAACTGGTGCCATAACTTGTGAACGCGTCCAGATATGGTCAACGGCAACATCGCCCGCGAGTTCTTCATGTTTGCCTGTGCGTCTAAACGTACAAGAGGAGGGGAGAGAGAGAGGACACACGGAACCCACCAGTAAGTGAAGGCAAATAGTACGTGCTAACGAGCCGGTCCCACTAATGTACTAAAAATAATATTACATGTTATCCATTAAATATGTTGTGGTAATATAAAAACATTATACGAACAAAGGGGGGTACAACAAACATTGTTGTTCTACGTATGTTGCCTATTGACGTGCGGCTTGAAGGCCCTGGTCGCATGTTCAATCCTCGTCCTTTTTAATTTTTAATTTATATATGGGTCCAAATTTGTTTCATGGTAGGTGGGCCCCTCGGTGTGTAGTTTGTAGCACTTTAATATGTGGGTCGAAATTTGTTCCATTACAGGTGGACTATCGGTGTGTAGTTTTGTAGCTTATTTGTAATAATTAAAGGGAACAACAGAGTTTTTTGCAATAATACCATGGTGCAACGTTGAAGGCGAGAAAGGACGTGCGAGAGATCGATGACCGAGCCAGAGGGAAATCAATTGGGGGAGGTGGGGGGTAATAAATGCCTACACAAATTAATCCAAGGTTGGAGTCCCCCTCGCAATGTAAATAGCTCCGCTTTGCGAGGGATGGAGAGGTAGCTTCTATGTGTGGAAGATACGGCGTGAGAAAGTGAGGTCAATCGAGACACACATAGATAGAGAGACAAAGTGAGTGTGGTCCGATTGAGCTTTTGGGAAGGGTTAGGCTGTAAGATAGAGCTTGAGAGATGATCTAGTCACAGACATGTAGATATATTTTGTGCGTGGCAGGAAGCAAGGTCAATCGATTACATATATAAAGGGAGAGAGATTGAGCGAGTGTGGATCGTCGCATGATCGAAAGAGTGAGACGGGTTGGAGAGAGTGACCTAGATAGACAATGTGCGTGAGAAAGTATACAATATGAATATGTCAGATTGGGCTCAAACATGAAGATATATCGTTTGTGTCCGAGAAAGAGCGAGGTCAATCGAGACATACAAAGAGAGAGAGAGAGAGAGAGAGAGAGAGAGAGAGAGGGAGGGAGGGAGGGAGGGAGAGAGAGATTGAGCGAGCGTGGCCCGCCATGAGGTCGAAAGAGTGGGGCGGCTTGGATGGACTGACCTAGGACAATC
Organism: Triticum aestivum; assembly: GCF_018294505.1. Lineage (NCBI taxonomy): Eukaryota > Viridiplantae > Streptophyta > Magnoliopsida > Poales > Poaceae > Triticum > Triticum aestivum. The sequence goes on from NC_057796.1 coordinate 76,690,092, forward strand.
TGCGTGAGAGAGTATAGAGTGTTTCGATCGAGGCCTGAACAGGGAGATATATCATTTGTGTGTGAAAGAAAACGAGGTTAATCAAAACTCAGATAAAGAGAGCGAGATTGAGCGAGTGTGGCCCGCCATGCGGAAGAAAGAGTGAGACAGTCTCGAGGGAGTGACCTAGATAGACAACGTGCGTGCGTGCACACGAGAGGTTGGGGGGCTAGATAGGCAATGCATGTATCAAGCGAGAGAGGGTGGGAGGGAGAGAGAGAGAGAGAGAGAGAGCTCGGGATGGAGTGCAATGGCGGGTGTGTGAGGTAAATACATTTGGTAATAGAGTGGAAAAAGTGGGTTGTGTAGTTGACAGAGTGAGATATCGAAACATGGAGAGAAAGAATGAACGTGTGTCGAAAACCGATAGCTTCCTAAGTTGGTTAGGAGAGGAAAATTGACCGATACAAGAAGTATGTAGCATGTGTGCCAAGGGGGGGCTAAAAACAACATTTGAATGTAGATAGTACGAGAATTAATATCGATGTTTCAATTCGGTGTACACTATAAGATTTGAACTGAGGACCATGCATATGGGTAATTATTTCGAATTCGTGCCATACTAGGTTTGGAAAAGTTGACATTGACTAGATTGTTGTGCTATTTTGTAGGTCATATGTTTGAATCCATCCAAAGTTTTCTCACTGCCATGGTGTTCATCATATACATATGAATTTGTATTAAAAAGTAGCGTGGATACCGTGAAATGCGAAATCCACGTTAGAATTGGAGATCGCTATGTGACACACACTCTAATCCACATTAGCGTGGATACCGTTTTGATTTTTTTCAAATAACTCCTCATTAATTAATTTATAGTGTCTCGTTTCTAAAGACTAATTATTTGCAAGGAAAACACGGGCATGGTAATACATACAGATTCGTTTGCAAATGAAAGAAGCTTCGTTTGCATTCTCAAATGTAGGCGCACCACGCAGACCAGGATTGTGTCGTGGTGGTCGATGTGTCGTACGGACGCTTAGCGCCCAGCCACCCACCCCACTCCCTCCCTGCCCCCAGCCCCCTCCCCCAAAAAGTACAACGACAAAATAAGTTCGTGCTTCCACGTTTCGGATTGAAATATCTGGCGGCCCCAATTCCAGCCCTGCAAAATCTCCCTTTTCAACCGTCCCCTTCCACGCCCAGATTGCTCAAATCCCTAATTTGCCGCCAACCCAAGCAAAGTTCGAATCGCCCCTCGTCTCGTCTCTTTCCCCACCTCTGTGTCGGACGACGACGACGAAGACGACGGTTGCGCTTCACCACCGCACCGGAGCTACCTCATCTATGCCCTCGTCCACCGCATCGGGTGGTCCACCGGCAACGTCGGCCGCCGCAACCGATGTGCCTCATAGACACCGACTTCCACCGCATCAGGTGTGCTTCACCGACGCCGTCTCCCACCTCACTGGGGCTACTTCACCGAGCACATCATGGCACCTCCGCCCCCCGGGGATGTTGGGGCTTCACCAACGGTCTTGTCCACCGCATCATAGCGCTCCGCTACCACTCAAGATCTGCATCCGTGCACGGCCAGCCAGCGCGTCACCCTCAACGGCTCTAAAGTGACCCGCACTCTAGCTAGGCGAGCATGCCCAAACGCCGGCCCAAACTAGGTATCCACACATCACTCCCTTGTGCACTATTACGACGATGTTTGGATATCCTTTCACTGCTCTCTTAGCTTACACGCCTATGCAACTCTGACTTTAACTCTTATTTCTTCTAGAGATATCATCTGAAACAAGCAAAAACATTTTTTAGCAAAGCATGACGGCGCTACGGGATCTGGTACACATTCTGCACACCCGTATGACCTTGTAAGTATCTGTCCTCCGGTACAACAGCAAGGTCAATTCCTCTTATTTGATCAACCATTCGCCGTGTCAAAATGCAGAGGGGGATGCAAGGAGCACAAGGCCTGCACATCCAAGCAAGTGGTAACATGGACTTGTACATGGAACATCCCAAGCACAAGCAGAGCTCCAGTGAGCCTGTACAATGAGCTAGCATAAGTCCCTACATTTCATTTAATTCGTACTGGCCCGTGTGTATGATTTGTGTGAAGTGGCGGATCCATGAATTCAAGTTACCAGGGCGAACATTTAACTTAAAAAATACAAAGGCACTTGCACTCTGGAAATCAACATAACTTGAGAAATGTGAAGCTACATGCACGTTGAAAACCAGCTAATGATTGAAAGTAGTTCAGATTATAAAACACTAAATGATGTAAGCACCAAAAAACACAAAATGCAACATGGTGTACAAGGACTACTAACATGGTCTGTACCTGCTTGAATTATTCGTTCTCTGGCTAAAAATATCGAAGTGTAATTGCACCTATAACCAGTGCGCAAACTACATATCAATATATATATCCTGCACAAGTATGCCAATAGTTTCAAACAACAGATTAGAAAAGTATTTATGCTACGTTGTCATGATACGAGGACTTCCTGGTAGATGGCCTCGACGTTTCCTCGAGCCATGAAAATGTACTATAATTTGCTTGTCATCAATGCCTACAAATCTCTATTTCTCTCTCAACATAGCAGATCATCATTAGACACTAAATCCTTTAATGGGAGCTTGCAAAATGCTTGCATTAGATCCCTCATTAGACACTATATGTTCATCACCAGGAGCATGTAAAATGTTTGCATCAAATCCTTCATTAGCAGTTTGTTCATTAGACACTTCAGGCTCAAGAACAGCATGATCTTGTATGTTTGCACCGGAAACTTGATTAGATACATCAGATTCAGTCAGCTCAGTATTGATTGGGGGAGTTATAAAATAAGCAGAAATTGGTTTCATTTTCTCATAGATTCCCTACATACAAGCAGTTTCACAACACCATCAGGTTTAACTATTGGCCAGAAATTGAACAGTTGAATTAGATATAATCAGGGATGTGATGTACCTGCTCATTGCGCATGCTGCTCTTGCAAGCTGCGACTGTCCATTTGCGCAAGCTCGTTGCCATGCCCGTGTTGCCGCCGCTGCCTCCCACGCAGGCTACACCCAGGGCTGGATCTTCATCTTCTTGTCCTTCCATTCGCTTGAAGCCCAGCGACCGCCCTCCAACGAGGGCGCGAGGAAGTGCTGTCGATCGATATGGGAGGCTGGAGGGAATGAATTGGGATTTTTCCTACTGTCGATCGATATGGGAGGCGCTCGTTTGGGCTGCGAGCCTGCCATAGGGCCTGCCTTGCACATACGTTATTGGCCCATCCAAATTGAAATGTTTTTCTTCATTTTTGACATTGCCTGCTCGTGCGTTGGGACGAACATAACTAGCCTGGGCCAACCTAGACGACTCAAACTAGGTGCACACTTTCCAGCCACCCGAGGCGGCCGCCCCTACCAGCCCCTATGGTGGTGTCGCCCCTTTTTGCGTGTATGATTCGGGTAGTAAAAAATATTCCAGTGGCGCTTTTGATTTACCCACAGAATGGTTGAATTGCTTGTTTCTATGAACTGAGTTTGCCAATAATGTGAAGGATGCCAGTCTTTCATCCTATTGTAGATTGCTTAGATCTCGATATGCCAAATGTAATCACATGAAATATACAGTAAAAGCCAGGGTGATGTGTGTGGCTACAACTAGTCTGACTACACGTCCTCATATAACATATCAAGGATGCACCATCTTACCAGATTAACCATTCGACTTAACAATGCAGTGTGGAAAGAAAGAAGTATTGGGACAGCATATCCAAGCAATTGATGCCATGGACTCCTTCTCCTTCGTAGAACCTTGGAAGCGAAAAAGAAGTTGCAGTGTGCCTGTACAAAGAGCTAGCATAAGTTCAGTTACCTGCTTCTCGGAATTTTAGTTAGCCACTTATTGCAAAATTGTTCAATTACGTTGCTTGGCTTAATTTAGTTCGCTACTGATTACATTATGCCATAACCTGTTAATCCTATTATAGACTGCGCCTATCTATGTGTTTGATACTTACTGTTAAGAATTACCTGTTTGCCTGAACTTAAATAGCTAATTAAGCACGTAGATAGCTGGTCATATGTACTTCTAGGGTGCAGCAGAATTCACGTGTAATTTACGTTCTAATACCCTGTTTGTTTAAATGGTTTGCTGTTATCACTTGTAGCACTAGTAATGTTTGCATGTTCATAGATAGACAACTGTCAGGTTTATATGAGGGACACCGTCTTTTAACTTATATATGTGTTGGAATCATTTTGCTTACATCAAAGAAATTTTCAGATGTCTGTATTGCTGGTAAACGGTGCCGACTTGTTACTTTAATACATTGCCATGAACTTGTAGTTTTACTAGTTCATGTGTAATTAAATACGTTGCAAAAACTGGTTAGTTTTACTAGTTTGATGTTAGTTTCTTATGGCTCTTGCAACACTTTATGATTGCTAACATTCAAGTTTGCAGGATCCAACTGAAACTCCGTTGGCACAACAGGTATGTTTTCAGAAACTTCCTTGTTTACCTGCTTTGCTGTTGTAACTTGTTGTAATCATCTTACCAACTTCAAGTTTTCAGGATCCAATTGGAAGTCCAATTGCACAGTAGGTACAATTTCAAAAATATATTTGTGTAACAGGTTTGCTACTGTAACTTGTTGCTCTAATCAAGTTACTGACTACTCAACTTTTCAGTATCCAAAAGAAACTCCAATAGCACAACAGGTTCCTTTTGCAAAACTTGTTTGTTTAACTGCTTTGCTGCTGCAACCGGTTGCTCTAATCACGTTACTGGCTACTCAACTTTTCAGGATCCAAGAGAAACTCCAATGCGACAACATGTACCTTTTGCAAAACTTGTTTGTTTAACTGCTTTGCTACTGCAACAACCGGTTACAATGATGTTAATAACTATTTTTCAACATCCAATTGAAACTCTTTAATTCCTTGTTTGTTTAACTGGTTTGCTGTTATAACTCCCAGTTGAGATGTTTTGCTTACTTCAACTTTTCGGAATCCAATCGGAACTTTAATGGCAAAACAAGTTAGCCCAAGATCAAAGAGCGACGTCCCCATGTACGTTGTATCATCCCACAGCAGTGGCACCGGCCCAATCGTGCATCACGAATTGCCAACTGCTGATGCTCTAGAGGCTAAACTATTGGTAGAAAGAGATTCTCCTTCTGCACTTAGAGATGAAGTTGACATGTTGAGGAAGCAAACAGCACAATCACAAGCAGTACTCAAGACAACCATTCAATCTTTGGTGGATTTCAAAACAAAGCAAGCTGAGACTGACTGCATTGTTAAGGTCCTGAAGGAAAAAACGAAATTAAATTCCCACTTGTTAAATCATAGGTGAAATGTTATTTCCATCGTTGAATAACATTTGTGTTGTTTGTTCATGTAATCGATCAAACCATTTGTTTTAGAGATCATGTAATAATTGTTTTTTTGTTTTTTGGTTTGTAATTTTTTTAGCACAAGTCTATATTAATTGATAAAACTCGGAGAAATTTCATTTTGATTGTTGTGCCAGACCTACAAATATGCCAATCGGGCTGAATGTGCATTCAGCAATAATAGTAGTATAGATGGACCTTAAGTGGCACGCATCGGAAAGGGACAAGATGCTATACTAGCTTCGCTAAAAAAAGGATGCTCTTCTAGCAAAAAAAAGTACAGCGGCCTAGCTTGTGTATGTTAGTCTATATTATAGATCCATATACTCTATAAGTGTTTATATGTCTGTTAGTTTTGTACATTATTGGTTGATTGACTCGGTATTTGAATCTTGATACATCGCTTGTGTACATATCTAAATGGGAGTACACATTATGCTGCATGTGACAATTGAGTTGGACATAAAGTGGTTTCAAATATTCGAATTCACCTTAAACTGGATTCTAGCTTCTGAATTCGAGTATCGGCATTTGTAAATCATATTCATATATGACAGTGGAATACATCTTTGTCGTTCTTTTGAAGATATATAAAAACACATAGAATGATTTATAAAGATTCGTATAGGAATACAAAATGGATTCGAATTTAGTTGCCAGGGTAAACATGGATGCTTATTGTCCCAAAATTCGAAAGAAGACGCAAAATGTCGACTCCCACGTTGGCTGCCTGAAGCCAAGTGTTTGGGAGATGGAAATTACTGTCTACCCCTTACGCGGACAATCCATCGGCCCGATTTCCACTACTCTCAATAGGGGTAGGTTAGTAACTTCAATTAGATGTGACACGACCGCCTCTGAGCCCATTCCGACACGATGGGCGCCAAACATGGGCGGCAAAACACATTTGATTCAAGCTCATCCGAAAGTCCTCTGTCTCTCCCTCCATTTCCCCATTCATACACGGTGGGCGGCAAAACAAACTCGACTCGGCCGAAATTGATGTAGGCAAATATTTTCAATAGGGGCAGGTTTGTAACTTCACTCAGACGTGACACAACCGCCCTACCTGTCAGCCCCGTTCATACACCGTGGGTGCCAACCATGGGCGCCAAAACACCCTCTCCTCACCCGAAATCGCTCTGGGCAAATATTGGCGAGATGCGAGATTACCGTCCTATCCCCAACCGACGAGATGTCCAAATTTTAAACGGGGGCCAAGTTCGTAACTTTCCCAAATTTCAGACAGGCACGTCCCAAAAACATGGTTCCCCGTACCTCTCCCTCCATTTTCCCATTGATACACAGTCCGCGCCAGAACACCATCCCCACACCAGCCTCCTCCGTCCGCCACCCCATCCATCGCCATCGTCCTCCACGCCATCCATCGCCAGCATCCTCCACCATGCCGGAGCGCCTAACAAGACCGCGTCGTCCACTACTAGAGATGGATGTTTCTCATCCACGGCGATGGACCAAGAGCCTTGCATCGTGTCCTCTCGCTTCGTCGGCGCCGTCGTCCTCTTTGCCGGGGCTGCTCACACGACCTTCTCTTCCACCGCAATGGGACTTATCCCCCGATGCACCCCCTACCGTCGCAGATCTGCTTCAACACCACCGATAGCCATCGCACCACTGATGCCTACACGGCGCCGCAAGAGAGGTGGTACTTCATATCTCCTTAACTTTTTGATCTCAACCATAAAATAGATCGTAACTTGGTTACTGTACTTTCTTTTAGCTCTTAGAATTTAGTTCTTAGTTCGAAGCAAACAATGGATGCTAAATAGCATTTCTCCGGTTTGCAGCTTTAAATCTGCCATGGCACAGTCATAATAGGGTTTAATTGATCATGCTTAGGGTTTAATTGATCATGTTGGTTCCGTGGTGGTTTCTTTAATAGAAATCGGAGGGTAAACCCTCTTTTGCTCAAAAAAATGCTTAGGGTTTCCCCCTTTTATGATCACTATACGATCAGCATGCGTGCTTCATGTCATAATAGCACTGCTCCACCGATCAAGCTAAACAAGCTTAGTTGTTCAAATACGAATCTGATATTATTAAAACAGAGTCATTTAATTGGTCAGCTAAATGTTCCTAATTTAGTTTAAAAAATGCATGTTCGCCGCTCGGGTGTGTATCCTACAGGGTGCCCACGGTGGGCCGCGGCCCACCCTAGGATTTTGGGTCGGCCCAGGCCCCAATTCCCCTCTGTTCTGGTGCACGCTTCCGATCTCTACTCGCCCCCAGCCGCCTGCCTTACTGGCGACTTGCCGTCCCCGGACGGCATGACTCTAGGAGCAGACGCCGGACTAACAGGAGGTCAGGAGCCGCTCACCCAACAGCGTCACCGCTGCCCGGGCACGCCGCCGTGCCTACCTTCCCAGTCCGTTCAGGGCTCAGGCGTGCAGCACCCACTAAGCCAACCCGATTTATCCTGAGGTACGTCCTCAACACTCAGCAGCCACTCCTCATCACCCATTTTCTAATTGATTCATTACTCATTAGGCAGGACTGTCATTAGGGTTTGTTGTGTGCTGAGTGCTACCCACACTTAATGGTTCAGATGTATTTCAGTAATCTTTTGTACCTGTAAAGTTCACAGGGTTTCAAAATTCCGGCCCTAGGAATAGACACTAGTCATTTTGGATTGTTGGTCGTGGTGACATTGACCCAGATTACTACTGCAGGCTAGGTTTGTTGACAATTTTACTTGTCTTTCTTACTCGTTCGATATGATATCCAATTATTCACGTCGATTAGTTGTAAAAAATAAGTGTTAGACAAACTTCTTGATTCAGATTTTGGATGGTCACTTACTGCAATTACAATTCTGCATCCTTGTCCTAGTAAGCTCACAAGTAAATGATTGATTCACTACATCTATGCTTGCTGATACGTCTCCAACGTATCTATAATTTTTGATTGTTTCATGCTATTATATTATCTGTTTTGGATGTTTAATGGGCTTTAATATGCTCTTTTATATTATTTTTGGGACTAACCTATTAACCGGAGGCCCAGTGCCAGTTTCTGTTTTTTTGCCTATTATAGAGTTTCGCAGAAAAGGAATACCACACGGAGTCCAAACGGAATGAACCCTTCGCGATGATCTTTCTTGGACCGAAAGCAATCCAGAAGACTTGGAGTCGAAGTCTGGAACTCCTAGGGGGGTAGGTGCGCCCCCACCCTCGTGGGCCCCTCGTAGCTCCACCGACGTACTTCTTTTGCCTATATATACTCTTATACCCTAGAAACATCGCAGAGAGCCACGAAACCACTTTTCCCCCACCGCAACCTTCTATACCCGTGAGATCCCACCTTGGGGCCTTTTCCGGTGATCTGCCGGAGGGGAATCGATCATGGAGGGCTTCTACATCAACACCATTGCCTCTCCGATGAAGCGTGAGTAGTTTACCACAGACCTTCGGGTCCATAGTTATTAGCTAGATGGCTTCTTCTCTCTCTTTGATTCTCAATACAAAGTTCTCCTCGATGTTCTTGGAGATCTATTCGATATAATACTCTTTTGTGGTGTGTTTGCCGAGATCCGATGAATTGTGGATTTATGAACAAGATTATCTATGAATATTATTTGGTTCTTCTCTGAATTCTTATATGCATGATTTGATATCTTTGCAAGTCTCTTCGAATTATCGGTTTAGTTTGGCCTACTAGATTGATCTTCCTTGCAATAGGAGAAGTGCTTAGCTTTGGGTTCAATCTTGCGGTGTCCTTTCCCAGTGATAGTAGGGGCAGCAAGGCACGTATTGTATTGTTGCCATCGAGGATAAAAAGATGGGGTTTATATCATATTGCTTGAGTTTATCCCTCTACATCATGTCATCTTGCTTGATGCGTTACTTTGTTCTTATGAATTTAATAGTCTAGATGCATGCTGGATAGCAGTCGATGTGTGGAGTAATAGTAGTAGATGTTGAATCATTTCGATCTACTTGACACGGACGTGATGCCTATATTGATGATCATTGCCTTAGATATCTTCATAACTATGCGCTTTCTATCAATTGCTCGGCAGTAATTTTTTCACCCACCGTAATACATGCTATCTTGAGAGAAGCCACTAGTGAAACCTATGGCCCCTGGGTCTCTTTCTTATTATACTGCATCTCTTTTATTTACAGCGCATCTCGTTTACTATTTTGCAATCTTTAATTTCGAATCTATACAACAAAAATACCAAAAATATTAACTTTACTATCTTTATTAGATCTCACTTTTGTGAGTGACTATGAAGGGATTGACAACCCCTTTATCGCATTGGTTGCAAGGTTGTTGATTGTTTGTGCAGGTACTAAGTGGCTTGTGTGTTGTCTCCTACTAGATTGATACCTTGGTTCTCAAAACTGAGGGAAATACTTACGCTACTTTGCAGCATCACCTTTTCATCTTCAAGGGAAAACCAACGCATGCTCAAGAGGTAGCAAGAAGGATTTCTGGGGCCTTTTCCGACGCTCCGCCGGAGGGGGCATTGATCACGGAGGGCTTCTACATCAACACCTTAGCCTCTACAATGATGTGTGAGTAGTTTACCTCAGACCTTCGGGTCCATAGTTATTATCTAGATGGCTTCTTCTCTCTCTTTGGATCTCAATACAAAGTTCTCCTTGATTCTCTTGGAGATCTATTCGATGTAATCCTCTTTTGCAGTGTGTTTGTCGAGATCTGATGAATCGTGGGTTTATCATCAAGATTATCTATGAACAATATTTGAATCTCCTCTGAATTCTTTTATGTGTGATTGGTTATCTTTGCAAGTCTCTTCAAATTATCAGTTTGGTTTGGCCTACTAGATTGATCTTTCTTGGAATGGCAGAAGTGCTTAGCTTCGGGTTCAATCTTGCGGTGCTCGATCCCAGTGACAGTAGGGGAAACGACACGTATTGTAGTGTTGCCATCGAGGATAAAAAGATGGGGTTTATATCATATTGCATGAGTTTATCCCTCCACATCATGTCATCTTGCTTAAAGTGTTACTCCGTTCTTATGAACTTAATACTCTAGATGCATGCTGGATAGCGGTCGATGTGTGGAGTCGGTCTACTTGTCACGGACGTGATGCCTATATACATGATCATACCTAGATATTCTCATAACTATGCTCAATTCTATCAATTGCTCGACAGTAATTTGTTTACCCACCGTAATACTTATGCTCTTGAGAGAAGCCACTAGTGAAACCTATGGCCCCCGGGTCTATTCTCTATCATATTAATCTACTGTTATTTGTATTACCGTTTATTTTGCTTTCTTTACTTTTAGTCTTTATCATAAAAATACCAAAAATATTATCTTATCATCTCTATCAGATCTCACTTTTGCAAGTGGCCTTGAAGGGATTGACAACCCCTTTATCGCGTTGGTTGCCAGGTTCTTTATTTGTTTGTGTAGGTGCGTGGGACTTGAGCATGGTCTCCTAGTGGATTCATACCTTGGTTCTCAAAGACTGAGGGAAATACTTACGCTACTTTACTGCATCACCCTTTCCTCTTCAAGGGAAAACCAATGTAGTGCTCAAGAGGTAGCAAGAAGGATTTCTGGCGCCGTTGCCGGGGAGTCTATGCACAAGTCAAGACATACCAAGTACCCATCACAAACTCTTATCCATCGCATTACATTATTTGCCAATTGCCTCTCGTTTTCCTCTCCCCCACTTCACCCTTGCTGTTTTATTCGCCTTCTTTTTTGTTTGCCTTTTTCTCGCCAGATCAATTGTTTGTTTGTGTTACCATGTGCCTTCTATTTGCTTGCATCTATGCTTGATAAAAATCTATTGATATGGATCCTCTTAAAGTGTTCTACTTGGATCATCTTTGATCCTTATGCGCTCGTGCTGAAACCCCAACTAGCTTAGTTAATGCGAAATCTTTAGATGAGCATGCTCATTTTGTGCGTCATCCTTTGTCTGAAAAGGGGAGACTCTTATGGGATCAAATAAACAAACTGATGTGTTATGCTTGGAATCTTTGTGAAATTTATGATTTTACTTGTTTCTATGAAAACATTAAGAAACACCTTCCCTACCAATGTGAGTTTAGTGATAATGGAATCGTATCTTCGTATGCTAAGGGTGCTTATGAAATTGCTTCTTGGATTGAAACGTATGATGCTACTCTTTACAAATCTGAAAATTTTGCCATACTTAAATATTGTTATGATAATTATGCTTCCAATGCCTATGTTAAACCATATATTGAGGACTCCTCCGCTGTCCAAGAAGTGGCTGATAATTTGCAGGAGTCTATGGAGGAAGAAAATAATGATATGCATGAATCTATAGATAATTATGATTCCGATGATTTGATTGAAATATCCCTTGATGAACATGATGCTTGCTATTCTTGTGGCCATGATGCCAATATTTATAAAGATGAATTTGCTGTAGTCCCATATGTTAAACATGAGATCGTTGCTATTGCACCCATACTTGATAGTTCCTTCGATGAGAAGCATGATTGCAATGATGTTATTATCAATTCTATTAATGTCAATTGTGTTAATGATATGCAAAACCCTAAGCTTGGGGATGCTAAGTTTGCAATGTCTACTACTTGTTGTGATGATCATGATTGGGGTGATTTTTCTTATGATCTTGAAATTTTATTTAAGCCCCATGATGAATATGAGATTGATTATAATGTTTGCAATAGTATTGAAAGTGGGTTTGGAAGAGTGTCAACTTTAGATCCCACATATTTGGATTTCGATCAATCTTATGAAGTTTTTGATAAAAGTGGGTTTGGAGAGGTCATGACTTTAGCTAATGTTAGTCCCACTATTTTGGAAGAGTGTCAACTTTGCATACATGTGGATTGTGTTAAGCATATGTTTTGTGATAGCTATATTGTTGAATTTGCTTATGATCCTACATGTAATTATTATGAGAGAGGAAAATATGGTTGTAGAAATTTTCATGTTACTAAATTACCTCTCATTATGTTGAGATTGCTTTTGTTTCTTTCCGCTTCCTTGCATATGCTAGTTTTTGCTTTCCCTGATAATTTGTTTGCCTATAAGATGCCTATGCATAGGAAGTATGTTAGACTTAGATGTGTTTGTCACATGTTCTATGATGCTCTCTTTGTGCTTCAATTCTTGTCTTTCTTGTGAGCATCATTGAAATCTCAATGCCTAGCTAAAAAAGCTTTAAAGAAAAGCGCTTGTTGGGAGACAACCCAATATTTTTACTTGCTTTTATTCAATAAATATTTGATCTAGCTTCTGGTTAGATTTTTTATGTTTTAATTAGTGTTTGTGCCAAGTAAGACCTATAGGATCTTCTTGGATAATAGTTATTTGATCTTGCTGAAAAAGTCAGAAACTTTCTGCTCACGAAAACAATTGTTTAAAATCACCAGAACGTGATAAAATACTTATTCCAATTGCAGTACATCAATAAACAAATTATCTAGGTCTTCCTATTTTGGTAGATTTTTCTGAGTTCCAGAAGTTTGCGTTTGATACAGATTACGACAGACTGTTCTGTTTTTCACATATTCTGTTTTTCGTGTGTTGTTTGCTTATTTTGATGAATCTATGGCTAGTAAAAGAGTTTATAAACCATAAAGAAGTTGGAATACAGTAGGTTTAACACCAATATAAATAAAGAAAGAGTTCATTACAGTACCTTGAAGTAGTGTTTTGTTTTCTTTCGCTAACGGAGCTCACGAGATTTTCTGTTAAGTTTTGTGTTGTGAAGTTTTCAAGTTTTGGGTAAAGATTTGATGGATTATGGAACAAGGATTGGCAAGAGCCTAAGCTTCGGGATGCCCAAGGCACCCCAAGGTAAAATTCAAGGACAACCAAAAGCCTAAGCTTGGGGATGCCCCGGAAGGCATCCCCTCTTTCGTCTTCGTCTATCGGTAACTTTACTTGGGGCTATATTTTTATTCACCACATGATATGTGTTTTTCTTGTAGCGTCTTGTATGATTTGAGTCTTTGCTTTTTAGTTTACCACAATCATCCTTGCTGTACACACCTTTTGAGAGAGACACACATGATTCAGAATTTGTTAGAATACTCTAGTGCTTCACTTATACCTTTTAGAGCACGGTGGTGGTTTCATTTTATAGAAATTATTGATCTCTCATGCTTCACTTATATTATTTTGAGAGTCTTAAACAGCATGGTAATTTTCTTTAATTGTGAAATTAATCCGAATGTGATAGGCATCCAAGATGAGCATAATAAAAACTTCCATATTGAGTTCATTGAATATCATGAGAAGTTTGATACTTGATAAGTGTTTTGAGATATAAAGGTGGTAATATTAGAGTGTGCTAGTTGAATAATTGTGAAATTGAGAAATACTTGTGTTAAGGTTGGCAAGTCACGTAGCATGCACGTATGGTAAAAGTTGTGTGACAATTTTGACACATAAGGTGTTCTTTTATTACTTTCCTTATGAGTGGCGGTCGGGGACGAGCGATGGTTTTTTCCTACCAATCTATCCCTCTAGGGGCATGCGTAGTAGTACTTTGCTTCGAGGGCTAATAAACTTTTGCAATAAGTATATGAGTTATTTATGACTAATGTGGGTCCATGGATTATACGCACTCTCAACCTTCCACAAATTTCTAGCCTCTACCGTGCATTGCCCTTTCTCGCCTTGAGAGTTGGTGCAAACTTCGCCGGTGCATCCAAACCCCGTGATATGATACGCTCTATCACACATAAACCTCCTTATATCTTCCTCAAAACCGCCACCATACCTACCTATCATGGCATTTCCATAGCCATTTCGAGATATATTGCCATGCAAGTGACCACCGTTCTGTTTATTATGACACGCTCCATCATTATCATATTGCTTTGCATGATCATGTAGTTGACATCGTATTTGTGGCAAAGCCACCATTCATAATTTTTTATACATGTCACTCTTGATTCATTGCATATCCCGTTTCACCGCCGGAGGCATTCACATAGAGTCATATTTTGTTCTAAGTATTGAGTTGTAATTCTTGAGTTGTAAGTAATAAAAGTGTGATGATCATCATTATTAGAGCATTGCCCCATGTGAGGAAAGGATAATGGAGACTATGATTCCCCCACAAGTCGGGATGAGATTCCGGGCTAAATAAAAAAAAGGCCAAAGAAAAAAAAAGAGAAGGCCCAAGAAGAAAAAAAGGAGAAAGATAAAAATGAGAGAAAAAGAGAGATGGGACAATGTTACTATCCTTTTTCCACACCTGTGCTTCAAAGTAGCACCATGATCTTCATGATAGAGAGTCTCCTATGTTGTCACTGTCATATACTAGTGGGAATTTTTCATTATAGAACTTGGCTTGTATATTCCAATGATGGGCTTCCTCAAAATGCCCTAGGTCTTCGTGAGCAAGCAAGTTGGATGCACACCCACTTAGTTTCTTTTGTTGAGCTTTCATATATTTATAGCTCTAGTGCATCCGTTGCATGGCAATCCCTACTCCTCTCATTGACATCAATTGATGGGCATCTCCATAGCCTATTGATTAGCCGCGTCAGTGTGAGACTTTCTACCTTTTTGTCTTCTCACATAACCCCCATCATTATACTTTATTCCACCCATAGTGCTATATCCATGGCTTGCGCTCATGTATTGCGTAAGGATTGAAAAGGCTGAAGCGCGTTAAAAAGTCTGAACCAATTGCTCGGCTTGTCATCGGGGTTATGCATGATGAGAACGTTTTGTGTGACGAAATTGAAGCATGGCCTAACTATATGATTTTGTAGGGATGAGCTTTCTTTGGCTATGTTATTTTGATAAGACATAATTGCTTGGTTAGCATGTTTGAAGTATTATTTGTTTTTATGTCAACATTAAACTTTTATCTTGAATCTTTCGGATATAAATATTCATGCCACAATAAAAAGAATTACAATGAAAAATATGCTAAGAAGCATTCCACATCAAAAATTCTGTTTTTATCATTTACCAAGCTTGGGGATGCTTGATACGTCTCCAATGTATCTATAATTTTTTATTGTTCCATGCTATTATATTATCTGTTTTGGATGTTCAATGGGCTTTATTATACACTTTTATATTATTTTTGGGACTAACCTATTAACCGGAGGCCCAGCCCAAATTGCTGTTTTTTTTGCCTATTTCAGTGTTTCGAAGGCAAGGAATATCAAACGGAGTCCAAACGGAATGAAACCTTCGGGAACGTGATTTTCGGAACAAACGTGATCCAGAGGACTTGGAGTGGACGTCAAGCAATCAACGAGGAGGCCACGAGGCAGGGAGGCGCTGCTGCCCCCTAGGCGCGCACCCCACCCTCGTGGGCCCCTTGTAGCTCTCCTAACCGACCTCTTTCGCCTATATATACTCATATACCCTGGAAACAAAAGAATAGGAGCCAAAACCCTATTTCCACCATAGCAACCTATTGTACCCGTGAGATCCCATCTTGGGGCCTTTTCCGGCGCTCCTCCGGAGGGGGCATTGATCACGGAGGGCTTCTACATCAACACCATAGCCTCTCCGATGATGTGTGAGTAGTTTACCTCAGACCTTCGGGTCCATAGGTATTAGCTAGATGGCTTCTTCTCTCTCTTTGGATCTCAATACAAATTTCTCCTCGATTCTCTTGGAGATCTATTCGATGTAATCTTCTTTTGCGGTGTGTTTGTCGAGATCCGATGAATTGTTGGTTTATGATCAAGATTACCTGTGAACAATATTTGAATCTCCTCTGAATTCTTTTATGTATGATTGGTTATCTTTGCAAGTCTCTTCGAATTATCAGTTTGGTTTGGCCTACTAGATTGATCTTTCTTGCAATGGGAGAAGTGCTTAGCTTTGGGTTCAATCTTGCGGTGCTCGATCCCAGTGACAGTAGGAGAAATGACATGTATTGTATTGTTGCCATCGAGGATAAAAAGATGGGGTTTATATCATATTGCATGAGTTTATCCCTCTACATCATGTCATCTTGCTTAAAGCGTTACTCTGTTCTTATGAACTTAATACTCTAGATGCATGCTGGATAGCGGTCAATGTGTGGAGTAATAGTAGTAGATGCAGGCAGGAGTCGGTCTACTTGTCACGGATGTGATGCCTATATACATGATCATACCTAGATATTCTCATAACTATGCTCAATTCTATCAATTGCTCGACAGTAATTTGTTTACCCACCATAATACTTATGCTCTTGAGAGAAGCCACTAGTGAAACCTATGGCCCCCGGGTCTATTCTCTATCATATTAATCTACCGTTATTTCTATTACCGTTTATTTTGCATTCTTTACTTTTAGTCTTTATGATAAAAATACCAAAAATATTATCTTATCATCTCTATCAGATCTCACTTTTGCAAGTGGCCGTGAAGGGATTGACAACCCCTTTATCGCGTTGGTTGCACGGTTCTTATTTGTTTGTGTAGGTGCGTGGGACTTGAGCGTGGTCTCCTACTGGATTGATACCTTGGCTCTCAAAAAACTGAGGGAAATACTTACGCTACTTTACTGCATCACCCTTTCCTCCTCAAGGGAAAACCAATGCAGTGCTCAAGAGGTAGCACTGGTCAGTACACTACATGGTTCAGTTCAACATTCCAGCTGAGAACACAATTATAATTGGTTATTCTGGAATGAGAGAACCTAACCCTGGATGGCAACAAGAAAAAACTAGAGTGAACTCCAGGAAATTTAAGCCTGTTGGGAGGCCCTTTGCTCAGAGAAGCCTTGCTTGTTTTTTCCTGATTTGTAAACCTTCTCACAACTTTGTCTTTTGCTGTGAACTAGTATATGTTTGTTATGTTCTATGAATCATTGAGATGTATAAAATTGCTTAACTTATGCTTTTCAAGTTTTTTATGAAGCCGAGTTTAATGTGAGTGTTCCACATGAACGCTAGACTAGCGTGTGAACGTTTGGAATTGACATTGTGGCCTCAGTTAACTGCATGAACCACTGTAACAAGATACATAGTTGCTTATATGTCAGACAGCATATTGTTGATTGTTAGCTGGTCGATAGCCTAGTGTTGAAGCGATCTGAGCCAATGTGCTGTGTTTTGCACAACTTCTTACAAGTGGGGTAGCACCAACAGTGTTTACAAGTACTTATGTATACGTTGGCGCACAGTTCTCGAACAAGTACTCTCTTTCATCAAAACACACACTGCTCGTACGATAAACCATGACAACTTATGTCTTACCGTGCCATATTCATGAAAAAACTAGTGAGGACGCATCTGTTTCGGCAACAATTACGATGGTTCTCACATGATTCACGGGCACACAAAAGTAGCAGGAGTTCTCATAGACGGATTCAAACAGAGTACTAGCCCCAGAGGGCTCGATAATAGGCAAGGTTCGGATAATTAGACACAATCCAAACTACTATTAAATACTAGCTGGGTCAACTATTTCATGCCTCGATCTAATTTGGGCTGGACACAAGACAGACCTTGCCATGAACATCATCGAGGATGTTCGGCAGCAGCTCAATCCTGTGAACCTTCATCAAGACAACTGATACGTCTCCAACGTATCTATAATTTTTTTATTGTTCCATGCTATATTATATTCTGTTTTGGATGTTTAATGCGCTATATTATACACTTTTATATTATTTTGGGACTAACCTATTAACCGGAGGCCCAGCCCAGAATTGCTGTTTTTTGCCTATTTCAGAGTTTCGCAGAAAAAGAATATCAAACGGAGTCCAAATGGAATGAAACCTTCGGGAACGTGATTTTTGGAACAAATATGATCCAGAGGACTTGGACCCTACGTCAAGAAAGCAATCAGGAGGGCACGAGGTAGGGGGACGCGCCTACCCCCTGGGCGCGCCCTCCACCCTCGTGGGGCCCACGTTGCTCCACCGACGTACTTATTCCTCCTATATATACCTACGTACCCCCAAACTATCAGATACGGAGCCAAAAACCTAATTCCACTGCCGCAACCTTCTGTACTCATGAGATCTCATCTTGGGGCCTTTTCCGGAGCTCCGCCGGAAGGGGCATTGATCACGGAGGGCTTCTACATCAACACCATAGCCTCTCCGATGATGTGTGAGTAGTTTACCTCAGACCTTCGGGTCCATACTTATTAGCTAGATGGCTTCTTCTCTCTCTTTGGATCTCAATACAAAGTTCTCCACGATTCTCATGGAGATCTATTCGATGTAATCTTCTTTTGCGGTGTGTTTGTTGAGACCGATGAATTGTGGATTTATGATCAAGTTTATCTATGAACAATATTTGAATCTTCTCTGAATTCTTTTATGTATGATTGGTTATCTTTGCAAGTCTCTTTGAATTATCAGTTTGGTTTGGCCTACTAGATTGATCTTTCTTGCAATGGGAGAAGTGCTTAGCTTTGGCTTCAATCTTGCGGTGTCCTTTCCCAGTGACAGCAGGGGCAACAAGGCACGTATCGTATTGTTGCCATCGAGGATAACAAGATGGGGTTTATATCATATTGCATGAGTTTATCCCTCTACATCATGTCATCTTACTTAAAGCGTTACTTTGTTCTTTTGAACTTAATACTCTAGATGCATGCTGGATAGCGGTCGATGTGTGGAGTAATAGTAGTAGATGCAGGCAGGAGTCGGTATACTTGTCGCGGACGTGATGCCTATATACATGATCATACCTAGATATTCTCATAATATGCTATATTCTGTCAATTGCTCAACAGTAATTTGTTCACCCACCGTAATACTTATGCTCTCGAGAGAAGCCACTAGTGAACCTATGGCCCTCGGGTCTATTTTCCATCATATTAATCTTCCAACACTTAGCTATTTTTATTGCCTTTTATTTTACTTTGCATCTTTATCATAAAAATACCAAAAATATTATCTTATTATATCTATCAGATCTCACTTTCGTAAGTGACCGTGAAGGGATTGACAACCCCTTTATTGCGTTGGTTGCGAGGATCTTATTTGTTTGTGTAGGTGCGAGGGACTCGTGCATGGCCTCCTACTGGATTGATACCTTGGTTCTCAAAAACTGAGGGAAATACTTACGCTACTTTGCTGCATCACCCTTTCCTCTTCAAGGGAAAACCAATGCAGTGCTCAAGAGGTAGCAAGAAGGATTTCTGGCGCCGTTGCCGGGGAGTCTACGCAAAAGTCAACATACCAAGTACCCATCACAAACTCTTATCTCCCGCATTACATTATTTGCCATTTGCCTCTCGTTTTCCTCTCCCCCACTTCACCCTTGCCGTTTTATTCGCCCTCTCTTTTCCGTTTGCCTCCCTCTTTCTTTGTGCTCCTCGCACTTTCTGCCGTTATGTCTGAAATTGGGGAAACTATTGTCGATATGGACAATAGTAATAACATAGAAAATTCTGATGCTCCTGCTGAAGAACCCCCTATCTTACATACAAAAAAATTCCGAATTGGTAGTGGTAATATTATTGGAAAAGGGGTTATTCAAGATTTCTTTACTTGTGCCGGTGCTTTGCCTTCTATGGGCAGTTCTATTCTTCATAGAACTAGTAGTCTTGCGGACGCTATTGCCATGCTTGTAGTTGAACTTGAAAGGCAATTTATGCACATGCACCCTTGCATACAAAGGATTTTCCTAGAATTTTCTAATATTGAGCATTCTTCTGTTAAGCATGCCGCTACTATCTTTTTGGCTCATGAGTTTAGATTTATAATAAAAGAGGCCAAAGAAATCTTTGCGCATTATAGGGTGGACGTTGGCCGTCCTCCCATAGAAACTATCCTATTTGATCAAGAGGAAATAATGCGTTTTCAATCACTAGACTATGTTGCTTTTAATGAGAACCTTAGAAAAAAGGTTCCTACCAATGTCCTAGTTGATAGAATTTCTGAACTTAATAATAATTTTGCTATTTGAAATAATGAGCTAGGATATTCTCTCGAGTATAGGCTCACAAAAATCTGTCAAAAGAATGCTTATAATGATGAATTGGTTGTGCAATACGAAGGGCCGAAGGAGGAACCTATACCTCCTAAAGTTGATCTTGGGGACTTTTGTCCCATTAAATTTAGCCCTTTTGACTACTTTTGCTTGCCTCAAAGAAAACTCGCTGCTGAAAGTAGAGAATATGAAATGAGTTTTAATGATCTATCCTATTATTATGGCAATACCTAGATCTATCCTTGCTTTTATGCCTAGCTAGGGGCGTTAAACGATAGCGCTTGTTCGGAGGCAACCCAATTTAATTTTCAGTTTTTTGCTTTTTGCTTCAGTTTAGGAATAAATATTTGATCTATCCTCTGGTTAGATTTGTTTTTATGTTTTAATTAGTGTTTTTGCCAAGTTTAACCTATAGGATCTTCTTGGATGATGGTTATTTGATCTTGCTGAAAATTCCAGAAACTTTCTGTTCACGAAGACAATTGTTAAAAATCACCAGAACGTGATAAAATATTGATTCGAATTGAAGCAGATCAATAAACAAATTTTCTAGGTCTTCCTATTTTGGTAGATTTTTTTGAGTTCCATAAGTTTGCGTTAGTTACAGATTACTACAGACTGTTCTGTTTTTGACAGATCCTGTTTTTCGTGTGTTGTTTGCTTATTTTGATGAATCTATGGCTAGTAAAATAGTTTATAAATCATAGAGAAGTTGGAATACAGTAGGTTTAACACCAATATAAATAAAGAATGAGTTCATTACAGTACCTTGAAGTGGTGTTTTGTTTTCTTTCGCTAACGGAGCTCACGAGATTTTCTGCTGAGTTTTGTGTTGTGAAGTTTTCAAGTTTTGGGTGAAAGATTTGATGGATTATGGAACAAGGAGTGGCAAGAGCCTAAGCTTGGGGATGCCCATGGCACCCCAAGATAATCTAAGGACACCAAAAAGCCAAAGCTTGGGGATGCCCTATAAGGCATCCCCTCTTTCGTCTACTTCCATCGGTAACTTCACTTGGAGCTATATTTTTTTTCACCACATGATATGTGTTTTGCTTGGAGCGTCTTGTATTGTTTGATTCTTTGTTTTTTAGTTTACCACAATCATCCTTGCTGCACACACCTTTTGAGAGAGTCACACATAAATTGGAACTTATTAGAATACTCTATGTGCTTCACTTATATTTTTTGAGCTATATAGTTTTGTTCTAGTGCTTCACTTATATCTTTTAGAGCACGGCGGTGGATTTGTTTTATAGAAACTATTGATCTCTCATGCTTCACTTATATTATTTTGAGAGTCTTTTAGAACAGCATGGTAATTGCTTTGGCTATAAAATTAGTCCTAATATGATGGGCATCCAAGATGGGTATAATAAAAACTTTCATATAAAGTGCATTGAATACTATGAGAAGTTTGATTCCTTATGATTGTTTTGAGATATGAAGATGGTGATATTAGAGTCATGCTAGTTGAGTAGTTGTGAATTTGAGAGATACTTGAGTTAAAGTTTGTGATTCCCGTAGCATGCACGTATGGTGAACCGTTATGTGATGAAGTCGGAGCATGATTTATTTTTTGATTGTCTTCCTTATGAGTGGCGGTCGGGGACGAGCAATGGTCTTTTCCTACCAATCTATCCCCCTAGGAGCATGCGTGTAGTACTTTGTTTCAATAACTAATTTTTTTTTAATAAGTATGTGAGTTCTTTATGACTAATGTTGAGTCCATGGATTATACGCACTCACCCTTCCACCATTGCTAGCCTCTCTAGTACCGCGCAACTTTCGCCGGTACCATAATCCACCATTTACCTTCCTCAAAACAGCCACCATACCTACCTATTATGGCATTTCCATAGCCATTCCGAGATATATTGCCATGCAACTTTCCACCGTTCCGTTTATTATGACACGCTTCATCATTGTCATATTTCTTTGCATGATCATGTAGTTGACATCGTATTTGTGGCAAAGCCACCATTCATAATTTTTCATACATGTTATTCTTGATTCATTGCATATCCTGGTACACCGCCAGAGGCATTCACATAGAGTCATATTTTTTCTAAGTTTTGAGTTGTAATTCTTGAGTTGTAAGTAAATATAAGTGTGATGATCTTCATTATTAGAGCATTGTCCCATGTGAGGAAAGGATGATCGAGACTATGATTCCCCCACAAGTCGGGATGAGACTCCGGACGGAAAATAAATAATAATAATAAAAAAGAGGCCATAAAAAAGGGGAGAAAGGCCCAAATAAAAAATGAGAGAAGGGGCAATGCTACTAACCTTTTACCACACTTGTGCTTCAAAGTAGCACCATGATCCTCATGATAGAGAGTCTCCTATGTTGTCACTTTCATATACTAGTGGGAATCTTTCATTATATAACTTGGCTTGTATATTCCAATGATGGGCTTCCTCGAAATGACCTAGGTCTTCGTGAGCAAGAGAGTTGGATGCACACCCACTTAGTTTCTTTTTGAGCTTTCATACACTTATAGCTCTAGTGCATCCGTTGCATGGCAATGCCAACTCACTCACATTGATATCTATTGATGGGCATCTCCATGGCCATCGATATGCTTAGTTGATGTGAGACTATCTTCTCCTTTTTGTCTTCTCCAAAACCACCATTCTATTCCACCTATAGTGCTATGTCCATGGCTCACGCTCTTGTATTGCGTGAAGATTGAAAAAGTTTGAGAACATCAAAAGTATGAAACAATTGCTTGGCTTGTCATCGGGGTTGTGCATGATTTAAATATTTTGTGTGATGAAGATAGAGCATAGCCAGACTATATGACTTTGTAGGGATAGCTTTTTTTGGTGATGTTATTATGAGAAGCAATGATTACTTTATTAGTATGCGTGAAGTATTTATTTTTATGTCAATATTAAATGTTTGTTTTGAATCTTTCGGATCTGAACACTCATGCCACAATAAAGAAAATTACATTGATAATTATGTTAGGTAGCATCCCACATCAAAAATTCTGTTTTTATCATTTACCTACTCGAGGACGAGCAGGAATTATGCTTGGGGAAGCTTGATACGTCTCCAACATATCAATAATTTTTTATTGTTCCATGCTATTATATTATCTGTTTTGGATGTTTAATGGGCTTTATTATGCTCTTTTATATTATTTTTAGGACTAACCTATTAACCGGAGGCCCAGTGCCAGTTTCTGTTTTTTTGTGCCTATTTTAGAGTTTCGCAGAAAAGGAATACCAAACGGAGTCCAAACGGAATGAAACCTTCCCGATGATATTTCTTGGACCGAAAGCAATCCAGAAGACTTGGAGTCGAAGTCTGGAACTCCAAGAGGCAGGAGGGCGCGCCCAGGGGGGTAGGTGCGCCCCCACCCTCGTTGGCCCCTCGTAGCTCCACCGACGTACTTCTTTTGCCTATATATACTCTTATACCCTAGAAACATCGCAGAGAGCCACGAAACCACTTTTCCCCCGCCGCAACCTTCTGTACCCGTGAGATCCCATATTGGGGCCTTCTCCAGTGATCTGCCGGAGGGGGAATCGATCACGGAGGGCTTCTACATCAACACCATTGCCTCTCCGATGAAGCGTGAGTAGTTTACCACAGACCTTCGGGTCCATAGTTATTAGCTAGATGGCTTCTTCTCTCTCTTTGGATCTCAATACAAAGTTCTCCTCAATGTTCTTGGAGTTCTATTCGATATAATACTCTTTTGCGGTGTGTTTGCCGAGATCCGATGAATTGTGGATTTATGAACAAGATTATCTATGAATATTATTTGGTTCTTCTCTGAATTCGTATATGCATGATTTGATATCTTTGCAAGTCTCTTCGAATTATCGGTTTGGTTTGGGCTACTAGATTGATCTTCCTTGCAATAGGAGAAGTGCTTAGCTTTGGGTTCAATCTTGCGGTGTCCTTTCCAGTGACAGTAGGGGCAGCAAGGCACGTATTGTATTGTTGACATCGAGGATAAAAAGATGGGGTTTATATCATATTGCTTGAGTTTATCCCTCTACATCATTTCATCTTGCTTAATGCGTTACTCTGTTCTTATGAATTTAATACTCTAGATGCATGCTGGATAGCAGTCGATGTGTGGAGTAATAGTAGTAGATGCTGAATCATTTCGATCTACTTGACACGGACATGATGCCTATATTCATGATCATTGCCTTAGATATCTTCATAACTATGCGCTTTTATATCAATTGCGCGGCAGTAATTTGTTCACCCACCGTAATACATGCTATCTTGAGAGAAGCCACTAGTGAAACCTATGGCCCCTGGGTCTCTTTCTTATAATACTGCATCTCTTTTATTTACAACGCATCTCGTTTACTATTTTGCAATCTTTAATTTCCAATCTATACAACAAAAATACCAAAAATATTTACTTTACTATCTTTATTAGATCTCACTTTTGTGAGTGACCGTGAAGGGATTGACAACTCCTTTATCGCGTTGGTTGCAAGGTTGTTGATTGTTTGTGCAGGTACTAGGTGACTTGTGTGTTGTCTCCTACTGGATTGATACCTTGGTTCTCAAAACTGAGGGAAATACTTACGCTACTTTGCTGCACCACCCTTTCCTCTTCAAGGGAAAACCAACGCATGCTCAAGAGGTAGCACTTGCCTTGTCATATTTGTTGTCAATATTCTTTTAGGGTGGACCACCCTGTTTCAAAGTACTGGGGCTTCCATTGCCATTTCCATTTTGGGCTTCGGGGCAGTCAGTTGCATAATGTTCCGTCTTCTGGCACTTGAAACAAGTAATGTGGCTTAGATCTCTCTTGGTTGGGGTAGATGGGTTGGTGCGGTTCTGTCCGTTTCCTCCTCCATTCCCATTACCATTCATGGAGCCATTATGGTTGTGCGAACTACCTCCTCCATGGTTATGCTGAAACTGTCCTCCCGGCTTCGGGGTAAATCGTGGCTTCTGTTGGGCTCCAGAATTGTACTTCCCTTGTCCATACTTCCTCTTGCGGTTTTCAATCTGCTGTTGCTTCCCTTCAATCATGAGAGCTCTATCTACCAGCTCCTGGTAGTTGTTGAAGGTTGCTACCATCAACTGCATACTCAGTTCATCGTTTAGTCCTTCCAAAAATTTCTCCTGCTTGGCAGCATCTGTAGCAACGTCATCTGGTGCATAACGTGCTAACTTACTGAATTCCTCCACATACTGGCCTACTGTGCGTCCTCCTTGGCGTAGGTTACGAAACTCACGCTTCTTCATAGCCATAGCTCCTGCTGAAACATGAGCTGTTCGGAAAGCTTGCTGAAACTGGTCCCATGTGACAGTGTCAATAGGGTGCGTGGCTGTATAATTCTCCCACCATGATGCTGCGGGTCCATCAAGCTGATGTGCGGCAAAACGCACTCTTTCCGCATCTGTGCATCCTGCAGTGGTCAACTCCCTTCCCACTTTGCGGAGCCAATCATCTGCAACAATCGGCTCGGTGCTACTGGAAAACACCGGCGGGTTTAGCCTTAGGAAACGGGCTAAGTGATCAACAGGTGGTGGTGGCGGTGGGTTGTTGTTGTTGTTGCCTTGGTTCTGCACTAACACTTGCATCAGGGCATTCTGTTGCTGAATCAACTGGGTGATCTCTGGCGGGAAAACAAATCCGGTGTCGCGTCTTGGAGGCATCTGATAGGTTTAGAAAAGATGAGGGTTAAGAATAGAATGAGGTCTAGAGAGAAAAACACTACCCATATGCTCATGAGACAATTCAATCAATATCACTCAATCAATTCAAACAAGGCAAAACAATCGATCTAACTAGCGTTACAAAGTGCTTGAACTATACTATTAAATGGGGGAAAACTACTACTGATATGGTGGTCTACTAGAAATTCTGATCCGTTGAAGACTCCATGATGTCTGCTCCAGCTTCATCAATCCATTCGTCTTCACTTGGTTCCGAGTCGGTGTCGTCGATGATGATGTAGTTATCCGGACAAGTGCATTCGTCGACTTCTGCTTTTGGCACTGGATTTCCCACGAATGCTCCGATCTTATTCTCCAGGTCGTCAATCTTCCCTACTAGTGCGTTGATTTCCTCCAAATAATCTTCGCGTGTAGTCTTGAGTTCTTCTTGGAGTTCTTTGATCTTCGTTAATGCCTTCTTTAGTTCTTCCTTGTCCGTGCACGTCTGGTTCTCCTGGCGACGAATATGTTGGTTCTGCTCCTGGATGAAAGCTACAATTGATCCATCCTTCTTGGTCTTGATCATCTCCCATTGCGCGTCTCGACGTCCACAAATTTGGTAAATTGTATCCTTAAGCTCCTGGTGATAGACTTCTCCAATACGTCCCATGGCGATGTGTGCGGCCATGCTCTTCCCTAAACTCCAGGTTGGTGCTTCGAAAACCAATCTTATGGGTTCAGTAATTGGCACAAACGTCCTTCCTGGAATGGTAACTTGAATCTTCCAGCTCTCCTCTTCAGATAAGGTGGTGTTGTAGGTTCCGGTAATGCTTGGTATTCCTATGTTCAAGTACTTCGTGACTTCCTTCAAGTGTCGACCAAACGGCGTGTCCTCATCTGGTTGCATGAACTTGCTCCTTGCATTCGCCATTCCTAAAAGAGTAGAAAGTGGAGAGGGGTCAGAAATGAGAAGAGAGAAGCTTTTCTAGGGCTTAAGCTTAGTGGTCGTGTCCTACAGTCAGCGTGTGCTCTGATACCAACTTTGTAGCGACCAGACCTCAAATGGTCTGTGCTGCTGTGCACCAGTGTCATCCCTGGATCAGTAATGCTGACACGCACAGTACAAATGGAGGATTTATAACAGAGTAGCAATCACACACTTATTACATCGAATATCTCCGAAGAGATTAAGTATGATAAACATGGCTGAAGGCCATCTAATAACGATAACAGCGGAAGACTTGGAAGATAAGTGAGTCCATCAACTCCAGCGGCATCACTGAGTATAAGACCACGACCTAAGGCACCTTACTCGTCGTCTGAAAAGTCTGCAACATGAAACGTTGCAGCCCGAAAACGGGTCAGCACATAGGATATGCTGGCAAATGTAACACATAGAGAATAATGAACATCAACAATGCTATACTACATGCAAATATGGCTGGTGGAAAGCTCTATGGTTACAGTTTTGCAAAAAGCCAATTTTATCCTACTTCAAAGGAATAAATTTTATTTAACTATCATGGTGGTTGAAACATTGAGAAGGTACCTCCAACTCAATCCCAATTAAGTGTCATCATTAACCCAACAAAATTAATTATAAGTATCACGGTGATGAGATTCAAATGATAATCCAGGTACTAGATACTCAAGTTGTCCATAACCGGGGACACGGCTAACCATGATTAGTTTGTACACTCTGCAGAGGTTTGTGCACTTTTCCCCACAAGACTCGGTCACCTCTGCTTGATTCTCGCACTGCATGATGTTTGAGAAACGGATGACCGAGACACAGTCTTTCAGAAACAATCACTCTTTACTCTGGATGGACCGGTACACCTACTTTCCCCTACATCTGCTAGTCCACCTCTTCAAGAGATCCTGTAACCTACTCAGCTATGCTAGAGCCCATAATAGCTTGCGGCTGCACACGGAAGTTTCTAGCATGAATAATCTCATGATCCCTTTGAGCCTGGGTGGCGGACCTTATACATACAGGCAACACTGGGTTCTCTAGGTGCCTCAATCCACCCAGATGTGAGTTTTAGTTGCCACCTTAAGTTGAACCATTAATAAACATCTCACATAGGTAAAACTCATCTAATGCACAGGTAAAACTCGAATGAAAGATCCAACCAGAAAGTTCAACTTAAGAACTCCGGTTTGCAAAAAGAATCAACTCGAAAGAAGCAACGAAAGTCAAACGGCGACAGAAAGAAACTTCGTTTGCTAATCTAGATCTAGGTCAAATTTTACTGTAGCAAAAACTTATTTGAGTAGATTAAACGGAAAGAGAATTTCGAGACGAAACTCTAGGCGCTTGAATCACCTGATTCCGATAAACGAGCGAGAAGTTAAACAGATTCGAAAATTCGATCAGAAATCGAATCTGAGAAAATAACGAGAAAAATCCGACGAAAAAGAAAACGGATGAACGGTTAAAGAACGGACGTTCGTTAACAGAGAAAAACCGACGAACGCGTTCGTTAAAACGAACGGTTCGGTGAACGCTCGCAAAATAATAAAACCGAAAAAAAACCGATCTAGGGTTTTTTTAAACGAAGGGTTTTTTTAAATGAAAACCGGCAAAGGTCAAACGGGCGGCGGGCATACCTCGTCGGGGCTACTCCGGCGAGGGCTCCGGCGGGGCTCCGGGCTCGGGCGCGAGGGGCGCAGGGTGCGGGCTTGGGGGGGCGCGAGGGGCGGCGAGGCGGGGCGGCTCCGGCGACGGCGTCGCTGGCCACGGCGGCGGCGGCGGGGCGTGTTGTGGCGGCGGCGATGAGGGGCTCCGGCGGCGGCGGTGGTGAGAGAAAGAGAGTGGGGTATTTAAGGAGGGGGGGGCTAGGGTGGCTTGGGGGAGGGGTCGGGCGAGGGGAGGCGTGCGGCGGCCGGATTCGGTCATGGCGGCGGCGAGCTCCCGTGCGGGAAGAGGAAGGCGCGAGGCGGGCCGTCGGCTGGGCCTTTGGCCCAGTCGGCGCGCTGGCGTTTTTTTAAATAAGTTCCGCGGAAAATATTGCGTAGAAAAATAAATAAAAATCAGAAAAATATGAAATAAATTTTCCCCGTCTAGTTAGAAAATCTAGAATAGGGTGAACATTTTGAAAAACCATAATAAATATTTTGAAAACATGCAATATTTTTAATGCAATAAAAATTGCAAATAAAATCCAAATAAATTCCAATAAATGATTTTAACATTTTTCCTCCAGTATTTCAATTGTTTTGGAGAAGTCATATTTTCTCCTCTCATTTATTTTAAAATGAAATATTTTTCCGGAGGGAAAATAATTAAAACCAAAATCCTCGTCTTTTTATTTGATGAAAAATCAAATATGAAAATTCGAGAAAATCCCCAACTCTCTCCGAGGGTCCTTGAGTTGCTTAGGATTATCGAGGATTTGTAAAAATGCAATAAAACATGATATGCAATGATGATCTATGTATAACATACCAAACTGAAAATTTGGGATGTTACAACCATTAGCTTAGTTTACACATCGTGTATGTGAATACGCGCTGCCTATCCATTTTCAGTACATATTCCATCTGTCATCATACCATATTTATCCATTCAAATGTTGTTCTTATGTATTAGACATTCAAAAGGAAGAGGGCGATTGCTGATCGAGGAGGAGCACGAGCAAAGTATTTGGAAAAGGTAGTGACACCCGATAAATCAAATAGCCCATTAGGTGTAGTTGCAATATCACCTGACCCACAAAACACGGGCCCAGCTCTAGCAGACTCTAGCCCTACTACACTGGTCATTTCTGATGCCCCAACTCAGCAGACCCCAACTGCAGCAAACAGTATGATGATGCCAGTTGACATAGCACCAAATCCCCCATTCCAGCAAAGAGTACACCAAATCTAGTTGCCAAATCCCTTTTCGAACCAGAGAGAGCACCAATTGCAGCAAATAGGACCCATTTTCCATTTCTTCCCAGTTTAGAAGACAAAGCTTATATTGTTGTCGAGAACTTGGTGCGCATCTTTCCTTCATGGAAAGATTATACCGCAGACACAGAACAATTTCTAATCTTCCTCCGCAACTTACACGTAAGTAATGTACTAATGTTATTCATGGTAATTACTGCATATGTTTCTGCTGACAGAAGACACAAGATTTCATTCTTTTAAATAGGCGAGGACCAAACTGGATTGTCAAGACGAGCAAGGGTTGGTTGCGCTTTTCAAGCACTCGTTGATGAAGTATCATCCCTACCTGAGGCAAGCGCACTTCCATGGCAAGCCTCTAAATGAAATTTCTGTAAAGTCTCCGGTGCTACATTTATCAGACAGTGACTGGAATAATCTTGTTACACATTGGTCTCGTCTCACTACAAAAAAATACACTTTCGTGATGATACGTGTTTGTCACAGTAGGTCACGTTTTCTGTCATGCATGTACATCCATGACAAATTTATGACAGAATGAAGATAGTCATACATGTGCTGTCGTAGAAGTGTTCCATGACATTACCAAAATTATCATCACGGAAGTGTCCACTTCCATGACGATAAATCGCGCGTCATAGAAGTGCTTTCATCAAGGGTGACCGACACGTGGCATCCACCGTAACGGGATGCCGTTAAGCTATCGGGTCTGGTTTTGGATCCGATAACCCGCTAACAGCCACGACCAATGCCGATTTTCCACGTGTAAAATTCTCATTGGCCGACGGAACCACGCGTCAGCTCCGCGTTGGCATAGGTGTCACTCATCCAACGGTCGAGATGGGCCTATGATATGTTGACACGTGGATGGGCCCAAAAGTGGCCCATAAAGTTTAAATGGGCCGGCCCAGCTAAAGGCCCACAAGATTTTGCAGACCATAATGGGCCGGCCCAGCTAAAGCCCACAAGATTTAGCGGACCACAATGGGCCAGCCCAGCTAAAGGCCCACAAGATTTTGCAGACCATAATGGGTCGACCCAGCTAAAGGCCCAACATTCTCAGTTAAGGCCCATACGGCTAGTGGCAAATCGGCCCATCAACGGCCTGTCCTAAACTATACAAAAATAGCATCGTAATTACTGCAGCCTTTGGCAGCATCTTAAATGTTGTATCACAACAAAATAAATTCCAACCATACAACAAAAGGCTTGTTGGCATAAAGTTTACAGTCCTTGCTGATAAAAGCACCATCAGATGTATAGAAGCACAGATCGTTTGACCTGAGTGCTAATGTTTCAGGCTGTAGAATCTGATGGAGCAGCACGATCTTCACCTTTTTTCCGCCATTGCTCTTGAACAATGAAGCGAATGTCTGATAGTCTGGTTTCAAAACCATTCATATCTTGACGACATTTGTCAACCACTATTCTTGTTTCCAAAACGACGTCCATTAATGATTGGACTTGTGTCTGGAGCACAGATATATCACTCTGTCTAGCAGGAAGATTTTGTTCACTAGGCGATTTGGACGAGGTTACCTTGACAACCAACCCAGAATTACGCAGGAAGGTGCTTTTTGCACCGGTAGTGGAGAGATATTGACGCACTGCAGCAAGAGGTGACATTGTGCCTGTGGTAGCCTCGTCACCTTCAGGTGGTTGTGGCTGTTCAATCATTTGTTCCATAGCTTCCTGAAAGTTTGAACTTGTAGATTAGTGTACCAGATAAGTTACTAATGAGACAAAAACAAACAAAGTAGGTTACACGTTTATACATAACTTATTTTGGTGAACTACTGTAATACATCAGCATGTATTGTAGTGCCAACTACATAATAAAATCAGTTTCGGAACATATGTCCATGTAGCATGCCTACTGTATTGTCTATTTCCTCACATTCGTTGACATCTAAGGATAAAGAGACATGGTTTAAAGTAGGATGAACATAGTATGACATCATTCATATCATGGGCAAACAGATATAAAACAAACAGGCTATTTTATCATTGTGTGCGCACGTGAACATAACAACTAGATTACAGATCAAGACCAAAAGAATATCCTTCATCTCTTTTAAACCATCTAAGGTGAAATGATACGTTAAGACAACTATGTATAAAAGTGAACAGAGTAACTGACATTGGCTGCAAACCAAGTAGTTAAATGAACACATCATAGTGCCAATCAGTTCAAAGGCAGGAGGAGTAAGGACTTACAACAGCGGCTTGAACTGGTGTGCTCATGCCCTTCATCTTACTGGTGTGGCAATCCTTGAATATTTGTACTGCATTCGGTTCAGGTTCTTTTTGGTCCGCACAGGCTTTCCTATGTATTTGGAACAAGTCAATATAGATACGATAATATGGCACAGAAAAAACAAGGAAGTAGCAGCTATTTACAAGAGCCTCGCAGTGTGCACTATAGCTACGAGATCCTGTTGTCTATTGGAATTTCACTTTAGAACGGTTGGTCTTGTTCTTCAAACAGTTAGCCCAGAATAAGATACACTTGTAAGGCACATACATAAATACAAGTTCAATATGTGGTCTGATCAAATACATATAGCCTACCTGATACTTTGGATCAGACCAGTGTTTAACAAGGGTTGTCCAGTCTTCATCTATAATATATTCCACTGGAGATGTTTGGGCGATTTCATTGTTAGCCTTGCCTTCAAAGTGAGATTTTCTAAGGTGGTACCGATACTGTCGCAGAGCAGACTAAAAAACATGAGTGCATGCATGTTTAGTTGCATCATCTTTCGGATCCAACTTGAACCTCATCTGTTGAAAAAAGAATGTGAGTCTTATTAGGAGGAAGCTAGAAAGTATGGGACAGAGCAAGACAATATTACTAATTGTGATGAATAACATTACTTACGGATAAATGGTCAAGGAAGGTGTTAAACTGGGTATTGTCTTTCTCATTCCTGTACTAGATCCACGTTGGGAGGATACGTGCATGACACCTAACGGCAACGGCGGCCTCTTATACTAACTTGGCTGACTCTGTAGCATCACGTGGCCTTCTTAAACCTGCCTCAAAATGGATCTCCATTCTTCCTCCTTTAGATTTTGTTAATCTGTCAAGCATTATCCCTGATGTCTGTTTCCGCTTGCGCCGTGGTGCTAGTTCAACAACGAATATGGAAAGTGTTAGTGTACATCAAACTGTGAGAGTACATATAAAGGAGCATGCAACCGCAACTTGACTCGGTCAGGTACCGTCTTGGTGTTGATGCTCATGAGGTTCATCTGATCTTGCCAAGTCCTGTTGTGCCAGCAGTGCTTTGGAAGTAGTGTTAGGTGTGAAGGCAGCTTGGGAACTGGCCAGTTCCGGAGCAAACGAACGAGTAACTCATTGAGATGCTGGTACAGTTGAAGCGGATGCTGCAGCTGGTGGAGCATGTGATACTGTGTTTGTAGATTTAGCCAGTGGACTTGGACCTTCTACTGCACTATAAGTACCAGCAGAATCTGGACGGCAGATCCTTTTCTGTTTCACCCGACGAGTAACACCACTCCCTACTATATTATTTTCCTTGCTCTTTTTTGACTTTGCCATGTCAAGCCGTACCCACAACACAAAAGAATAAAATCGCTCTTCAGAACTCATTGATGCATGATACACACAAGCAATACTTTGATGTAAGACAACCATATGAGGATGGAATATGTAAGAAAAACAGGACGACATGACATATTCATAGCTACGATGTGTAAACTAAGAAGAAGGATTTTCAAGAAAATAGAAGTAATGCAAGCTAGACACCATGTGGCGCCCCCGATTTGACCGTACACTAATCATGCACGCAAATGTGTACGATCAAGATCAGGGACTCACGGGAAGATATCACAACACACCTCTACAACATAAATAAGTCATACAAGCATCATAATACAAGCCAGGGGCCTCGAGGGCTCGAATACAAGTGCTCGATCATAGACGAGTCAGCGGAAGCAACAATATCTGAGTACAGACATAAGTTAAACAAGTTTGCCTTAAGAAGGCTAGCACAAAAGTAAAAACGATCGAAAAGGCAAGGCCTCCTGCCTGGGACCTCCTAACTACTCCTCGAAGCCGAACTCCATGTAGAATCATCCTCGGGATCTCTAGCTCCTGGACTCCAGCATCTGGTTGCGACAATCAGGTATAGGAAGGGGAAAAGAGGGAGAAAAGCAACCGTGAGTACTCATCCAAAGTACTCGCAAGCAAGGAGCTACACTACATATGCATGGGTATATGTGTAAAGGGCCATATCAGTGGACTGAACTGCAGAATGCCAGAATAAGAGGGGGATAGCTAATCCTGTCGAAGACTACGCTTCTGGCCAGCCTCCATCTTGCAGCATGTAGAAGAGAGTAGATTGAAGTCCTCCAAGTAGCATCGCATAGCATAATCCTACCCGGCGATCCCCTCCTCGTCGCCCTATTAGAGAGCGATCACCGGGTTGTATCTGGCACTTGGAAGGGTGTGTTTTATTCAGTATCCGGTTCTAGTTGTCATAAGGTCAAGGTACAACTCCGGGTCGTCCTTTTACCGAGGGACACGGCTATTCGAATAGATAAACTTCCCTGCAGGGGTGCACCACATAACCCAACACGCTCGATCCCATTTGGCCGGACACACTTTTCTGGGTCATGCCCGGCCTCGTAAGATCAACACGTCGCAGCCCCACCTAGGCTCAACAGAGAGGTCAGCACGCCGGTCTAAACCCTATGCGCGCAGGGGTCTGGGCCCATCGCCCTATGCACACCTGCACGTTGCGTACGCGGCCGGAAGCAGACCTAGCCCCCTTAATACAAGCGCGAGCTTACGGTCCAATGCGGCGCGCGCCACTCAGTCGCTGACGTCAAAAGAGCTTCGGCTGATACCACGACGCCGGGATGCCCATAACTACTCCCGCGTAGATGGTTAGTGCGTATAGACCAAATGGCCAGACTCAGATCAAATACCAAGATCTCGTTAAGCGTGTTAAGTATCTGCGAACGCCGACCAGGGCCAGGCCCACCTCTCTCCTAGGTGGTCTCAACCTGCCCTGTCGCTCCGCCACAAAGTAACAGTCGGGGGCCGTCAGGAACCCAGGCCCACCTCTACCGGGTGGAGCCACCTGTCCTTTCAGCCCCCTCATCAGAATCACTTGCGGGTACTCAACGAGCCGACCCGACTTTAGTCACCACATGTGTCATGTATATAATGTATATAGTATATACCCGTGATCACCTCCCGAAGTGATCACGGCCCAGTAGTATAGCATGGTAGACGGACAAGAGTGTAGGGCCACTGATGGAACACTAGCATCCTATACTAAGCAGTAGGATAGCAGGTAAGGGTAACAACTGTAGCAACAATGACAGGCTATGCATCAGGATAGGATTAATGGAAAGCAGTAGCATGCTACACTACTCTAATGCAAGCAGTATAGAGAAGAATAGGCGATATCTGGTGATCAGGGGGGCTTGCCTGGTTGCTCTGGCAAGTAGGAGGGGTCGTCAACTCCGTAGTCGAACTAGGCAGCAGCAGCGTCGGTCTCGTAGTCTACCGGAGAGAAGAGGGGGAAGAAACAGTAAATACAATGCAAGCATAAGCATGACGATGCGTGACATGACAATCAGCGGTACTAGGTGTGCCCTAACGCGGCAGTAGGTGGTACCGGCGAAGGGGGGGAACAACCGGGAAAGTAATCCCGATGTTTCGCATTTTCGGACAGATGAAACGGAGTGGGAAAGTTGCGAGTTCGATATGTTAGGGATGTGTGGCGGACGAACGGGGTGCGTATCCGGATTCGTCTCGTCGTTCTGAGCAACTTTCATGTACAAAGTATTTTCATCTGAGCAACGGTTTATTTTATATTGATTTTAAAAGGATTTATTAATTTCTGGAATTTATTTAATTATTTAATATATACATTATCCGAAACAGTGTTGCGATGACATCAGCATGACATCATGCTGACGTCAGCAGTCATCTGACACGTGGGTCCCACATGTCATAGACTGATTAGGGTAATTAGGGTTAACTAATTAATTAACTATTAATTAAACTAATTAATTAAATTAGATTAATCTAAACAGGGTTAATTAACTAATTAATTAATTATTTTTATTTTTATTTTCTTTATTTATTTATTTATTTATTTATATATTATTATTATTTTTAATTAATTTAATTTTTTTAAATCATTTTTTATATCGTTCTGGGCGTGGGGCCCCAAGGTCAGTGGCTTAGGGGGAGCCCTAGCGGGCGAACGGGCGCGGGTCTCGGGCGCGGTTGCAGGCGCCCATCGAGGGCGAGGCCGTGGCCTCGGCTGGGCACGCCCGCGTAGCAGGGTGGCCTCGGCCAAGGCCGGCGATGGAGCAGGGCAGTCGCCGGGAGCGGCCGCGGCCGGGTCCGGTGGGGGTGCCGGCGGGACTCTGTCGGCGAGGTCCGGCGACGAGGTGTCCTCGGCGAGGGGGGCAGTGTGGTGGCGGAAACGGGAGGCGACAGGAGCACGGCCACGGCAGCCGCGGGTGCAGCCAGGGCATGCCCTGGGTGCGGCGAGCGAAGACGGGGCGCACGGGGAAGGTCGCGGCGAGCGAAACACGGGGGCGGGGTGAGCACGGGCGTACGCAGACGGCGGCGGTCAGATCCGGCGACGAGGGCAGAGGGGAGAGGAGGAGCGGGAGGTGCTCACGGCGGCCGTAGGGGAGTGGCAGCGGGCGCGGGGAGGAGGACGGAGACGAGGCGTCGCAGGGGAGGAGGCGACGAAGGCGTCCGGCGAGGTCGTCGTCGGTGACGAAGGCGGCGGGGCGCTGAGCAGCTTCGGGCGGCGGCTCGTTGTACCGCGTCGGGGCGAGGCGGGGCGGTCCGGTGATCGGCGGTCGAGGACGAGGCGGCGATGTCCACGGCGACGGCGTCGGAGCCGGGCCGGCGTGGTGGCTCCGGCTTCGTGCGGCGGGGCGGCGTCGGGCGTCGAGGGCGCGGTCGCGATCTGCGCGGCGAGGGGAGTCGTCGAGGGAGAGGGGACGGGGGCGCGAGGACGAGGGCGGGGGCCGGCGAGGCGGCACCGGGCGATGGCCACGGGGGCAGCCCCGACCCGATCTGGATCGGGGGGTGGGGGAGGGAGAGACGAGGGAGTGAGGGGGAGCGGGTTGGTTCGGTTAGGGTTTCGGGGTGGAGTGGGGGGTTATGGGGAGTGGGGGTGGGCCGGCCCGTTCGGGCGGCTGGGGCCAGCTGGGCCACTTGGCCCAGCGCGGCGGGGGGGTGTTCTTTTCCCTTCTTTTTTTTGATTGTCTTCTATTTCTTTTTTGTTTTCTTTCTTTTATTTATTTTCCTTTACTGTTTTATTTCTTTAATAGTTATAGTTTTATAACAAGTTAACGCCCACACCTAAATTGGAGTTGTAAAAAGTTTTTAGAGACTAAATAAACTAGTTTACTATTTGTTTATATTTAACAATACTTATATAATTGTCTTTGCTATTGTTTTATCCATCTCATAGTATTTAAAATTTTTATAAAGGTGTGGTTTCTCCACCATAATTATTTGTGCAATATTTGGTTCACTCCGAACATTTATGTTTCAATGTTTGAAAACTTTTGTTGTTTGCCATATTTTGTATTGATTTTTGAATCGGTTTTGTACTAACGAAGGATTAAAACAGTAACAGAGGTGACGTGGCATCATTAGCAGAGTTTTACTGTAGCTTGATTATCCGGGCGTCACAATTCTCCTCCACTACAAGAAATCTCGTCCCGAGATTTAAGAGGTGGAAAATGGGGGAAAAGTCTGGTTAGGATTTCTAACGAATCTTCTCGGCCTTGATTGCTCTTCTCGAAGAGGTCAATTCCTTACATTGACGTCTTCATTTCTCTGCTTTAGGTCATCATGGTGAAGTCGTCCTTTTCTTCGGAAACTCCAACGTACTTCCGAATAGGTAAGGGACAGCTCGGCTATGACAGAATGCTTATGAGGGAAACAATTTGGGGTTAACCCATGAATGAGCATAAGAATTATCTCTCGAGTTGAACATATAAAATACATCGAGAGTAAGGTACGAAGGTACAATAAGAGGTTCCAAGCGGATAGATAGTTACTCGAAGTCTGAACCAGAGTGAAAAAGGGGTTCAGAGCAGCGAGAGTAAGTATTGCGTCTGATACCAGAATAGAGCACTAGGAAGGTGACCCGTGAATTACTTACGAAGTCAAGCAAAATGAATAGCTTTGGCAACAGGGGTGTACAGGAGAGTCAGGTTTCGATCCTGTGGAACTGTGGGTTATGGGCCCACCATGTGGGTTAAAAGTAGAAAGGCCGTTGGCATCTTACACGGTCATGATAGCAAGACATGTCAGAGGGTAGCCTGTCAGTTATGTTGGCAACAACGTTGGTACCAAGGGCGAGGGACAAAGAGAACCATTTTCCTGCTCGTTGAACGAGGCGGACCAATAGGCAAAGTTCTCGTCCATTGGTGGTTACCGGAATATCATCGACAATAGTAACAGGGTCTTACTGACAGAATTGTACACAGAGGTGTTTACATAAGCAGGAGAATATTACTGCTTAGATCATATAGATCACCAGAAAGGTTAAACCAAACAATAGAAAGGAAAATATGATTATCAGATTAAACAGAAGAATGGAAAGGAAAATGTGTTTAAACACATATTTCAATGGTATATCCTTCCCAAGGACAAGCAGAGCACGATATCTGTGACAATATATAATGTAGAGAACCCTTTAGGTAAGGGGAGAGAAACTTCATGACAGTACCCATACAGCGGTGTTTGGATAATTAAGCAACAAACATTTAGCATTGGGCTTCAAATGTTCTTGTTGAAAACCGGAGTACCACAGACATGCTTCGAGATAGCATTGACATGGTCTTCAAGCAAAGGTTGGACTTGGATATACAAAGGATTCATCAGGAACAACTTATAGAATAAGTCTTACAATTTCCTCATGGAAGAATGGTTAACCTTGCTAAGATGGAAACTATAACAATAGGTCCTCCGGCCAGGTGTGCTAGGCATGTCATCACCTTATCGGGCCATATAAAGACCAACGTTGTGACTCTTGGAAAATGTTCCAACCGTCATATCTGACCGAGATTCAGATCTGATTGGTGTCAGGATACCTCAGACTTAGGATGCCTGAGAATAAAAGGTGCGGCACAATTTGATGAGATAACATTGTAAGATTCTCGGGAAATGAACTATGGAAGCGAGTTCCGAAACAAGAGTCCCTCAGTAAACCAACGAGAGG
Organism: Triticum aestivum; assembly: GCF_018294505.1. Classification (NCBI taxonomy): domain Eukaryota; kingdom Viridiplantae; phylum Streptophyta; class Magnoliopsida; order Poales; family Poaceae; genus Triticum; species Triticum aestivum. The sequence continues at coordinate 76,729,131 of NC_057796.1, forward strand.
ATGAGGAGGTGGCTGATGGAATCAGCGACAATACATCGAGATTAACAAAAGATGGATTTCCACAACTATGTGAACAAGGAGATAACATTTGTCAGATCAAATGGTTAATGATGTATGCTCGAGGAAAACATACACAATTAAACATTGGTTGAAAGGGGCACCCGAAATATGGGCTGGGTTGCACGACCAACGTCGGAATGGAAATTTAGCAACCAGCACACTACATTGGAATTATTGTCCATTAACTCTGAAGTAACAAGGTTGCTAGAGATATTAAATTCTCATAACAGAGTTCACTCAACACGGGGACCAAGAGAAGAATGATGATGGTGAGAAGCATCACTGTATCAAGAATTTCTTAAGAGGTGGTGAAACTCTCACGACATTCTTGACATAAAAGATGGTAATACTCCAGTGTAAAGAAGAACAATTGCTGGATTGCAAGGAACTCAAGGTATAACACAAAACAAGAACAAGTTTGTGTTGGAGGAAAGGTAGTAGAGTGGTCGATGATAATACTAATCATCGAGGCCAAGGATGGTCTTTCTCATCATGAATTCCATTGATATCCTGGAAGATCTCGGAATGCTGATGATGATCACGACACATTTGTCGAGAGAATTCATGAAGATGTAATCGATTGGCGATGACAACCAGTCAAGGGAATGATGAAGCAAAAGGTTATTGGAACCAGGGGTACGACACAAACTCGAAATTAAGTTTGTTGTTCAAGGCTAAATGATATGGCAAGGAAAATCGACGTAAGATTAGCTCACTGTCGAAATTTGTGCGCTGGGAAGGACCAGGTAGCACAGTTAAAATCGGCACGATAATGACATAGCTGAGTAGGCTAGGGATGACGTGATCGAGTACGAACTCGTAAGCAAAGGAGATTACTAAGAGTTGTTTAATCGTGATGCGGACTCGATTCAGTTATCGATGTCCTTGAGTGTTTAATAACTCGGAGCCCGTGAAAAATTGGAATCAATGAGAATGTAATACTTGATGGAGAACTCATAAGAAGTTATGCAGTTCCGTGATAATCTCGAGATACCAGGGGGGTAATACTCGACGACAGATAAAAATAGAGGTTGGATTGGGTATTGCTCTACAGAAGTCAAGTGCTTAAACTTGCACGAGAAATGGTGTTTAAAGGAGAACATGGTCGGAACCACGATTGCAAAAGGCCAGATCCCAGATATAAGATGAACTTATACCAAGGTAATAATTAATTTAAGAGAAGCTTTTAATGATAAGATCTACATCGTGTCCATGGGCATGAACACAAAGTTCAAGGTCGACTCCCACTTCTGCAATGCATAACCTTTCATTCACTGCTCTATTAAAAATAATTTGAGTGCGAAGACCTACCTGGTGAATTACCAGAGGAGTATGAACCTTGGAAAACTTTCGGGTTCACACAGATTAAGGAAGGCATAGGTTCAACCCATCAGGGCATCTTAGGAACATATACCACAAACTTCGGAGTAAATATTACAAGCTCGAAAGAAGAGCATTGTTCAAAAGCAGATGATACAATTTACCAAAGGCATTATATACCCATGGAAAGGCTCACAAGGTTATTCAATAGGAAGGACACTGTCGGATAAAATCCAACAAAGGAACCGATGGTCCACAAGGGATCTGATGTGAGCATCGGTACTCAACCAGAGGAAGAAGAATGCAAGGAGATCTGATTATAGAAACAACTGACTAACTCAAAGTTCAAATGCAAAAGAATTATGATTTCCAAATCATGGGGTCAGAAGCAACGCTCTGATCAAGGATGGATAAGTTGAGTAGGCTTAGGGGTACAATCGATGGCAATTTGATAGGTCGAGATCCAGCTCACGTTTAAAACGACGTCTGAGTCGGAAGGATGAATTCTAGGATATGATTGAGGATTGCGAGCATTCGCAACAAATTGAATCAACGGACTCAAAATGATAATGACAAGAGATGCCAATAAGATTACGAGACTTATGGGATTAACCATAATGCAAGCAAACAAGAATTTCAAGAGCAATAGGCTCCTGAGGATTTTCGGAAGATCGAATAGTATTTTGAAGACTATTGTGAAATACTTGAATCAACTGGGGATGAGCGGATACTCGGTAAGTGCGAGAATTATCCGTAGGGGCATTCAGGTGACAAAGAACAGTAAGGCAGTAAGCTCAAAGGATTCTCGTAACAACAGAGAGAATTACGGGGTATCTTGTAGTAACAAGATCAACCGGGAAACATTGTATGAATAGCGAGTATACGTGGTTATCCATAGGGGTTTACCGATGAAAGGCAATTGCAAAAGTGATGAACACAAGTTCTCGGGTTATCAGCGGAGAGTATCTTCAGGGTCTTCACGTGCAGCAGACGATCATCAGCAATAAGGGGCTCTCCGGGTGAAAGTGATAACGAGACCGTAATGTTAGATTTAGCAAAAATTCACTTACCCGAATAGAAGAGAGATCAGAGTCCCAGAGTAAAGTCGAGGAGTAAAAGATCCTAATACCACCCAATGGCGACGTGGGCCCGTAAGCCACACAGCCATGTTAGTAAAAGTTTTTCAATGACTAGACTCGACTTCGGCCAAGGAGTTGGAAAGGGGATTCCTACAGGCAGTCGGCTCTGATACCAACTTGTGACGCCCCCGATTTGACCGTACACTAATCATGCACGCAAATGTGTACGATCAAGATCAGGGACTCACGGGAAAATATCACAACACAACTCTACAACATAAATAAGTCATACAAGCATCATAATACAAGCCAGGGGCCTCGAGGGCTCGAATACAAGTGCTCGATCATAGACGAGTCAGCGGAAGCAACAATATCTGAGTACAGACATAAGTTAAACAAGTTTGCCTTAAGAAGGCTAGCACAAAAGTAAAAACGATCGAAAAGGCAAGGCCTCCTGCCTGGGACCTCCTAACTACTCCTCGAAGCCGAACTCCATGTAGAATCATCCTCGGGATCTCTAGCTCCTGGACTCCAGCATCTGGTTGCGACAATCAGGTATAGGAAAGGGGAAAAGAGGGAGAAAAGCAACCGTGAGTACTCATCCAAAGTACTCGCAAGCAAGGAGCTACACTACATATGCATGGGTATATGTGTAAAGGGCCATATCAGTGGATTGAACTGCAGAATGCCAGAACAAGAGGGGGATAGCTAATCCTGTCGAAGACTACGCTTCTGGCCATCTCCATCTTGCAGCATGTAGAAGAGAGTAGATTGAAGTCCTCCAAGTAGCATCGCATAGCATAATCCTACCCGGCGATCCCCTCCTCGTCGCCCTGTTAGAGAGCGATCACCGGGTTGTATCTGGCACTTGGAAGGGTGTGTTTTATTAAGTATCCGGTTCTAGTTGTCATAAGGTCAAGGTACAACTCCGGGTCGTCCTTTTACCGAGGGACACGGCTATTCGAATAGATAAACTTCCCTGCAGGGGTGCACCACATAACCCAACACGCTCGATCCCATTTGGCCGGACACACTTTTCTGGGTCATGCCCGGCCTCGTAAGATCAACACGTCGCAGCCCCACCTAGGCTCAACAGAGAGGTCAGCACGCCGGTCTAAACCCTATGCGCGCAGGGGTCTGGGCCCATCGCCCTATGCACACCTGCACGTTGCGTACGCGGCCGGAAGCAGACCTAGCCCCCTTAATACAAGCGCGAGCTTACGGTCCAATGCGGCGCGCGCCACTCAGTCGCTGACGTCAAAAGAGCTTCGGCTGATACCACGACGCCGGGATGCCCATAACTACTCCCGCGTAGATGGTTAGTGCGTATAGACCAAATGGCCAGACTCAGATCAAATACCAAGATCTCGTTAAGCGTGTTAAGTATCTGCGAACGCCGACCAGGGCCAGGCCCACCCCTCTCCTAGGTGGTCTCAACCTGCCCTGTCGCTCCGCCACAAAGTAACAGTCGGGGGCCATCAGGAAGCCAGGCCCACCTCTACCGGGGTGGAGCCACCTGTCCTTTCAGCCCCCTCATCAGAATCACTTGCGGGTACTCAACGAGCCGACCCGACTTTAGTCACCACATGTGTCATGTATATAATGTATATAGTATATACCCGTGATCACCTCCCGAAGTGATCACGGCCCAGTAGTATAGCATGGCAGACGGACAAGAGTGTAGGGCCACTGATGGAACACTAGCATCCTATACTAAGTAGTAGGATAGCAGGTAAGGGTAACAACTGTAGCAACAATGACAGGCTATGCATCAGGATAGGATTAACGGAAAGCAGTAGCATGCTACACTACTCTAATGCAAGCAGTATAGAGAAGAATAGGCGATATCTGGTGATCAAGGGGGGGCTTGCCTGGTTGCTCTGGCAAGTAGGAGGGGTCGTCAACTCCGTAGTCGAACTAGGCAGCAGCAGCGTCGGTCTCGTAGTCTACCGGAGAGAAGAGGGGAAAGAAACAGTAAATACAATGCAAGCATAAGCATGACGATGCGTGACATGACAATGAGCGGTACTAGGTGTGCCCTAACGCGGCAGTAGGTGGTACCGGCGAAGGGGGGGGACAACCGGGAAAGTAATCCCGATGTTTCGCATTTTCGGACAGATGAAACGGAGCGGGAAAGTTGCGAGTTCGATATGTTAGGGATGTGTGGCGGACGAACGGGCTGCGTATCCGGATTCGTGTCGTCGTTTTGAGCAACTTTCATGTACAAAGTATTTTCATCTGAGCAACGGTTTATTTTATATTGATTTTAAAAGGATTTATTAATTTCTGGAATTTATTTAATTATTTAATATATACATTATCCGAAACAGTGTTGCGATGACAACAGCATGACATCATGCTGACGTCAGCAGTCATCTGACACGTGGGTCCCACATGTCATAGACTGATTAGGGTAATTAGGGTTAACTAATTAATTAACTATTAATTAAACTAATTAATTAAATTAGATTAATCTAAACAGGGTTAATTATCTAATTAATTAACTAATTAATTAATTATTTTATTTTTATTTTCTTTATTTATTTATTTATTATTATTCTTTTTAATTAATTTAATTTTTTAAATCATTTTTATATCATTCTAGGCGTGGGGCCCCAAGGTCAGTGGCTCAGGGGGAGCCCTAGCGGGCGAACGGGCACGGGCGAACGGGCGCGGGTCTCGGGCGCGGTTGCAGGCGCCCATCGAGGGCGAGGCCGTGGCCTCGGCTGGGCACGCCCGCGTAGCAGGGGGGCTCGGCCAAGGCCGGCGATGGAGCAGGGCGGTCGCCGGGAGCGGCCGCGGCCGGGTCCGGTGGGGGTGCCGGCGGGACTCTGTCGGCGAGATCCGGTGACGAGGTGTCCTCGGCGAGGGGGGCACTATGGTGGCGGAAACGGGAGGCGGCAGGAGCACGGCCACGGGCAGCCGCGGGCGCAGCCAGGGCATGCCCTGGGTGCGGCGAGCGAAGACGGGGCGCACGGGGAAGGTCGCGGCGAGCGAAACGCGGGGGCGGGGTGAGCACGGGCCTACGCAGACAGCGACGGTCAGATCCGACGACGAGGGCAGAGGGGAGAGGAGGAGCGGGAGGTGCTCACAGCGGCCGTAGGGGAGTGGCAGCGGGCGCGGGGAGGAGGACGGAGACGAGGCGACGCAGGGGAGGAGGCGACGAAGGCGTCCGGCGAGGTGGTCGTCGGTGACGAAGGCGGCGGGGCGCTGAGCAGCTTCGGGCGGCGGCTCGTTGTACCGCATCGGGGGCGAGGCGGGGCGGTCCGGTGATGGGCGGTCGAGGACGAGGCGGCGATGTCCAGGGCGACGACGTCGGAGCCGGGCTGGCGTGGTGGCTCCGGCTTCATGCGGCGCGGCGGCGTCGGGCGTCGAGGGCGCGGTCGCGGTCTGCGCGGCGAGGGGAGTCGTCGAGGGAGAGGGGACGGGGGCGCGAGGACAAGGGCGAGGGCCGGCGAGGCGGCACCGGGCGATGGCCACGGGGGCAGCCCCGACCCGATCTGGATCGGGGGGCGGGGGAGGGAGAGACGAGGGAGTGAGGGGGAGCGGGTTGGTTCGGTTAGGGTTTCGGGGTGGAGTGGGGGGTTATGGGGAGTGGGGTGGGCCGGCCCGTTCGGGCGACTGGGGCCAGCTGGGCCACTTGGCCCAGCGCGGGGGAGGGGGGTGTTCTTTTCCCTTCTTCTTTTTTGATTGTCTTCTGTTTCTTTTTTGTTTTCTTTTCTTATATTTATTTTCCTTTACTGTTTTATTTCTTTAATAGTTATAGTTTTATAACAAGTTAATGCCCACACCTAAATTGGAGTTGTAAAAAGTTTTTAGTGACTAAATAAACTAGTTTACTATTTGTTTATATTTAACAACACTTATATAATTGTCTTTGCTACTGTTTTATCCATCTCATAGTATTTAAACATTTTATAAAGGTGTGGTTTCTCCACCATAATTATCTGTGCAATATTTGGTTCACTCCGAACATTTATGTTTCAATGTTTGAAAACTTTTGTTGTTTGCCATATTTTGTATTGATTTTTGAATCGGTTTTGTACTAACGAAGGATTAAAACAGTAACGGAGGTGACGTGGCATCATTAGCAGAGTTTTACTGTAGCTTAATTATCCGGGCGTCACACACCATATGAAAGATGCAACCAATATTACTCTGCCAAGTTAAAAGTGTCTTGTCATAAGTGGCAATTCGAAAAATTAGAAGCAGTACAACGTAGAAATCAATGCAAGATGCAACCACTATCAAACTGCCATGTTAAAAGCGTCCAATCATGAGTGACTGATGCGGGATACACAACAGCAATACTTTTATGTAAGAACATGGTATGATAGATAGATGAAGTGTATTCTAGACACAGAACGCCATGTCATATGCACATGTATAACGTATAAACTCAGCAGGTGCAATTTAATCAAAATAGAAGAAATACACGCTAGACAACATATGCAACATGAAACCAATTATCACACTGTCAACTTAGAGCAAGCACCTGCGATGGTGGAGTACGGGAGATGAACTCATCATGTAGACTTGGGACTTCAACTTCATTAGTGGTAGCAGTGGAAAATCTAGAGAGTCTCTGTTTGTGTCGGTGCGGAGGAAGATGAATAAGAACATGAATAAAATTAGCTCTACATAACTGGTTGATGCATGATACAGACGAACACTACTTTGATGTAAGGCAAGCGCAAGATAGGAGGATGGAATATATACAAAAAAAGACTGCGTTTCATATTCACACGTACGATAGGAGGATGGAATATGTATGAAAAACAGTAAGCGGAAGGCATTTCAAAAAAATTAGAAGAAATGAAAGCTAGGCACCATATGAACATGCAACCAATATCACTCTATCAGGTAAAAAGTGTCTCGTCGTAAGTGCCATTTCAAGAAATTAGAAGCAGTACAAGCTAGAAGACATTGCAAGATGCAACCTACATCACAGTCCCAAGTTAAATGTGTCTTATGGGTAAGTGATCGTTGCAGGTATAAGTTGTAAGCTACGCAGATGCAATTCAACAAATTAGAAGCAATACAAACTAGACATCATACAGAAAACGCAACCACATATAACAGTTCCAAGTTAGAGCAAGCACCTGTGATGGTGGAGTAGGGGATATGTGCTCATCATGTACACGTATGTTCTAGAAATAGGAACACGTGTCATATCCACATGCATTATGTGTAAAGTAAGCAGATGCAATTCAACAAAGTTAGAAGCAATACAAGCTAGACATCATACGCAACATGCAACCACATATAATAGTGCCAAGTTAGAGCAAGCACCTGTGATGGTGGAGTAGGGGAGATGTGCTCATCATGTACACGTATGTTCTAGAAACAGGAACACGTGTCATATTCACAAGCATTATTTGTAAAGTAAGCAGATGCAATTCAACAAAGTTAGAAGCAATACAAGCTAGACACCATACGCAACATGCAACCATATATAATAGTGCCAAGTTAGAGCAAGCACCTGTGATGGTGGAGTAGGGGAGATGTGCTCATCATCTACACAGCTACGTTGACTGTCTAGCCTTGCATTGTCTTGCGGATCTTGTTGGGAGGATGGCGGAGTAGAATCTGTAGAGAACCACCGTTTCAGTTGCTCGGAAGGACCACCATCATCCAATGCCTTGCCAATTTCCTTCAACTTTATTGATTTTGCATTGTGAGGTCAAACTGACAAGAAAAAGGAATATAATTCGCTCTTCAGAACTCATTCATGCATGATACTGACGAACACTACTCTGATGAAAGGCAAAGTCATGATACGAGGATGGAATATGTACGAAAAAATGGACGGCTTGACATATTCACACCTATGATGTGGTAACTAAGTAGAAGGCACTTCAACAAATTAGAAGCACTGCAAACTAGACACCATATGAAAGGTGCAATCAATATCACTCTGCCAAGTAAAAAATGTCTCGTCATAGGTGGCGTTCATCAAACTAGAAGCAATACATGCTATAAATCATATTCAAGAAGCAAACCCATATCACACTGCCAACTTAAAGGTGTCCCATCATAAGTGACTGATGCAGGATACACAACAAGAGTAGTTTCATGTAAGAACATGGTGTGATAGACAGATATGGTATGTACCAAAACAGGAAAGCGTGTCATATTCACACGTATCATGTGTAAGCTAAGAAGATGCAGTTTACACTAATTAGGAGCAATACAAGCTAGACACCATATGCAACATGCAACCAGATATCACACTGCCAAGTTAGAGCAAGCACCTTGGATGGTGGAGTAGGGGAGCGGAGACATGGACCTTGTAATGCACTATTAGTACAAGGAGAATCGGTACAGATGCTCCGTTTACGTTGCTGCAGAGGACCACCAACATTGCCTTCCTTACTCTTTTCCTTCCTCTTTCTTGATTTTGCCTTGTCAAGTCAAACCCACAAGAAAAAGGAATAAAATTTGCTCTTCAGAACTCGTTGATGCATGATACTGACGAACACTACTTTCATGTAAGGCAGCCGCATGATAGGAGGATGGAATATGTATGAAAAACAGGATGGCGTGACATATTGACATGTATGATGTATAAAGTGTAAACTAAGCACAAGGTGCTTGAACTTGTTAGAATCAATGCAAGCTAGAAACCATATGAAAGATGAAACCAATATCACTCTGCCAAATTAAAAGGGTGCCCTAGCAAATGTATTTGACCAAATTAGAAGCAATACATGCCAACAGGCTAGAAATAATATGCAAAATGCAACGAATAAAGGTGACTCATCAGAAGTGATTGATGTAGGATACAGAAGAGAGGTAGTTTCATGTAAGAACAAGGTTAACACATAGATGTAGTGTGTACCAAAAATAGGAAGTCATGTCATATTCACAGGTATAATGTGTAAACTAAGCTGATGCAATTTACCCTAATTAGAAGCATTACAAGCTAGACACCGTATGCAACATGCAACCACATATCACACTGCGAAGTTAGAGCAAGCACCTGTGATGGTGGTGTGGGGGAATTGCGGTCATCAACTATAGAGCTACGTTGACTATCTTCATTTAGCCTTGTTGTTTCTTCAGAATCATGTGGAGGATGACACTGCACCCTTTAAACGACTATGGCGTCTCATAGTAACCCACTCGGGTGACTGTCTCATCATAAGTGATTGACGAGGGATACAAAACAGCATGTCATTATCAAAAACAGGAAGGCATGTCATTATAAAAGGTATAATGTGTAAAGTAAGCAGATGCAATTTAACCAAATTGGAAGCAATACAAGCTAGACACCATATGCAACATGCAACCACATTTGACAGCGCGAAGTTAAAGCAAGCACCTGGGATGGTTGTGTGTGGCAATTGAGATCATCAACTGCAGAGCTACGTTTACTGTCTCCAACTGCTGACACGGCACCCTTTCGAGCGTTGAAATGCTTAGTGCTTATCTTCGAATTACACTGGAGCAACTTCTGCCTTTTCTTTTCAGCATTCATCAACATGGTGTCAGAGTCTAAAATACCCATGCATAAAAAAATACTGTGAGTATGGGTGAAGTGTGTGCACAATTAGTACAGTGTAAAGGTAGCAGATAGCAGGTCGGTGAGAAATAAATGATGGGAGACATATGATAGCTCTACAACATGCATGGCACACTAAATTACTACAGGATTCTATGAAAATAACATTCGACTGAAAACAAATAGGTCAGTCCATTTTTTCTGCACCGTCCGATGTACAAAGAACGGGCAGATCGCCTTCATCTACCTCCAGCCAGTCAGTGTTGACGATCTTCCTCGAAATGGCAGCGACCACCGGCCCAGTCCCCTGCCTGCGCCCTACCCTCGACCTCACCGCACCGCCGTACTTGGCACCGCCCCCCGGCCATCCATTCAAGCCCCGTCGACCTCCAGATCAGGCACAAGCAGCTCCTGCGACCCACACCCCTATGATAGACACCGATGCGCCGCTTCCCCGGCGAACAAGCGGACTAGGTGCTCCGCGCGCCTAAGCGGGTGCTGCTTCTTTTAATTGCGGTTCGACTGACCCTGAATTGAAATCCAGGCAGGCTACTGACCTCTAGCAAAGGTGAAATAGTAAAGGGAGGAAACCTTGTGCATTTGGTATCATGAAGAAGATGCAGTAAGAAGCGCTCAACTAGTTTCTTTCGTGGCATGAATACGGTGTGAGCAGAGACATAAGGTTTGCACGAATAAGGGAAGAGGAGTACCTCTTTCTGCTGGCAGTGCTATGTCCTCCTTCTATTTTTCCAATGATCTTCTTGTGGTTTGCTGGAAACAAGAAGTTGTGGAGGACGGTGCAGCCTTGGATGAACCCATGGCCAAGTTGTTGAGTGTGTTGCGGTGCCCGTCTGTCGGCGGCGGGGAACCAGATCCGAGGCGGCGAACGACGGCGTAGCGGGAACAGCTCCGGTGCGGTGGACGGTTGCGACAGTGGAGCGGTAGCAGTGAGGCGCAGGATGGTGTGGTCGGAGTTGTTCTGGTCAGCGTCGGCATCGTGGAGGCAGCTCTACCTCGGCTTCAGCTGCTAAGTCCTTGAGGGCATTGCGGTTGCGTTGGACGACGATGTCGGGGTACAAGCTCCGGCGTGACGGAGGAGGGCGGCGGTGGATTGGGCACTATGGGGTGGAGGACGGAGGAGGCTGGGGTTTCGCGGCTGGTGGAGAGGGCGTTTTGGCGCCCACGGAGTATGAATGGGGAAACGGAGGGATGCGGGGAACTAAGGGAGAACAATGTTTCGGTTTGGGACGCGCTTGTTTGAAATTTGGGGAAAGTTACAAACTTTTCCCCCATCTAAAATTTCAGACATATTGCGGGTTGGGGGTAGGACAGTAATCTCAGGTGTCCCAAATGTGGGCGGGATAGATTTCGGCCGAGCGCATGGGTGTTTAGGCGCACACGGCGTATGAATGCTTCTCGGAGGCGGTTGAGACTGGCGTCTTGGTGAAGTTACAAACCTACCCCGGTTTAGACCTTTGGACATCGGGCCGATAGGCTACACGGGCCAGAGTCAGGACAGTAATTTCTTACCACCAAACATTAGTCTCGCGCGGTTTCGGGTGACTAGAGGCCTATTTGGCGCTTCGTTCAATATTTGGGAGCAGAAGCATTAACGTTTTCGGTTCTCTTGAATTGAACTTTCAGGATTTGTCAAACTTCACAAATCTTTACTCTTGAAAATCCTAAAGCTACGATTATTTTGGAATGGAGGGGGTACATTTGAATATACATTGTACACGAGTATATATTAAAAAATATGCAACTTACCTCAGTTCATGCATGGTTCCAGATATAATCTCCTTGGTTGCAAAAAAAAGTTAGACATGCGTATGAATATATATAGCATGTTCAAACGCACAACAAAGATTGATGCCCCCTTTTACATCTGATTTACAAATGCCATTATCTCGGGTTCAAATAGATGAATGCACTTCCTATGAATTCGAATCTTCGAAACCCCCTTTATGTTGAATTCGACATGTATTCTATTTCGTAGCTAGCAATTTGGAATGTATCCATGCAAGTGACAAATGTATAAAGTGCTTCACACTAACAACATGGAGTGCACTAATTAATGTTTATATATGAATTGCAAAAGCATCCATTGCCTGTATTTCAAACCGCTCTCACTCTATGGATCGATAATATGAAATAAACACATGCACATGCTAGAATTCAATAGAGTATGGGTGTCTGATAGACCGATTTTCGTCCATACGCAATTTGCAAAATTCATGATCTCATCCAAAAATAATAATGCCATTTATATTTTAATTTAATGCGTAGAACCGCCTTTTACACGTAGATGCACTATGCCTCGGCCCGTTCTCACAAACGCGCTATATATCTCTCTATCTACCGCATAAGTGCACACACTTTATATGCATCGGCATTTCTCTTTCACACATGCTCACAATCTCTCTCGGGGTGTCGGGGAGTCTCACGCACATGCTCTCTCTGTATCTCTCTCTCTCTTTCTGACTACTATGTACCACTCTTTTCACTAATCTCAGTTGGAAAACACTATTTCTCTCACATGCATATATACACACGCACGGTCTCTACTAGCCCTCTATACGCACATATATGTGCCTACGTGTCTCCCGCACGCACATTATCTTTAGGCCTCTCTCGCACACATTGCCCCCCCCAGACACACCTCTCTCTTAGTAGTTGGCAGATATGATTCCATCATATCATTCGGTAGGATATCCCTGACTGTTAGGCTGGATGGTAATACGAGGCAAAGTTTTACCCTAGTTCGGACCCTTGCAGTTGAGGAAAAAGCCTACTCCTGGTACTGTATATTAGTGATAGGGGTGTGTACAAAGTACACGTGAATACCAGGCATTGTGCGTGTGTGTATACTATCGACGAACTAGCCCCCAAGCTTCTATAACATACTGGGGGCCTAGGGTTACAAATCATATATAGTCGGCTTATCACCAGTGGGGATAGAGTCCTCCGCGACTCTGGTAGCTAGCTTCGTGTTGTACGCCGAGTCCTCCACATGGGTCTTCGTATAACGCGTCTCGATCCAACCTATGTGGCGCAGGATGGAACCGACCCATGAGTCCTCATGTTGACCCACCACAACTAGAAATGATGTGCCCACCACACCACACACGCAATCGGCCACTAAGAAAATAAGCATATACAATAGTACAATGTTATACATGAAAGTTAATTGCATGGTGCATCCAAAAATATTTGTTCTGCATTGTGAATGTTTATATATTCTCCTAAAATATTAGTCACGGGAAAGAGAAACGAAGGGCATATCTCTCCTTGTCTCCACCGGACATCCCCTCTTTCTACACCACTTTCACGTACGCACACAAACTATCTCTCGGCCCTCTAAAAGTATGCATGCCCACGACACATTCACGCGTGACGGTCACTGTATTTCAAGCTAAAGCACTATACGGTCACTGGACTTCAGAATATGCTCATTACGGTCACCGTATACATTCTCGTGGTGATCATACGGTATCTAGCTCACGATACGTCTCCGTATTTTCTTGATGACACTGACGGACTTTGCATTTGATGCGTGCTCCGTATTTTGTTGACGACACTTACGGTCATTGTATTTGAAGCGAAAGCACGATATGGTCACTGGACTTCAGAATAAGCTCATCACGGTCACCACATACATTTTGTCGTGCTAACCAACATGTGGTTGGATGGTTAGGAGGACAGTGGTTTCTCGAGCCCACCAAGGTTAAAGTCCCGGTGCTCGCATTTATCCTGGGTTAATTTCAGTATTTTCCGGCGATGTGCGTTCAGTGGGAGGAGACGTTCCACTCGACTACGAGGCCCCTATGGTGACTTCGTAAAATCTCAAGATCATATGTTGGCTCACTCTCTCAAAGGTGCTCATAGGGGTAGGGTCTGCGTGTGTGCGCTTATAGTGGTGAGTGCTTGTGCATATATATGAGCCCTTGATTCTGTACCGTGTTAAAAAAATACATGTCATGATTATACGATCACTGGCTCACCCGTACAACTCCGTATTTTGTTGATGACACAATCAATTGACCAGTCAAACGTTCCACGTGGAGCAACTAGTGTTGCACCATCGGGGCGCGTAACCGTGGGGCCCACCTGTCATCCCATATATGAAAGAAAGAAATACTAGTTTGAGTCTGTACTGTGTTAATAAAATACATTTTAGGGTGATCATACGGTCACTGGCTCACCATACAGCTCCGTAATTTGTTGATGACACGATCAATTGACCAGTCAAACGGTCCACATTCAGCAGCGCACATTACCATAGGGCCCACCTGTCAGCGTGTATATGAAGGACAGAAATGGTAATAAATTAGTGATCGGTGGGTACTCAAAGTCGTGAGACCTTTGGTTGGCAGTCGCCGGCGGTGGCGGCGCGTTGATTGGGCGACGGGGTGGGGATCGCCGGAGAAAAAGCTCGGCGCGCGGGGGGCCTAGAGGGGTGGCCGGTGCGGCAGCGGACTGGCGGTGGGGAGTGGTTTCGGGGCGAGCGGGGCGGCGGGGCGGCGCGGGACGGCGCGGGCGCGGGGTCGGCGGTTCGGCCGGTGGTGGCTGGGGGCTCAGGGGGGTGGAGTTTGATGATAAACTGCAGGCCCTTGATGTCGTATCCAACGGCTGGAAAATCTAATGCCAGAGATGAAAAAGTCAGTCGACTGACGTGTAGCCTCACCCCGCACGTACACATGCACCCATGCAGGCGTGCAACACAGACACGTACACATAACGAACACACGCACGCATGCAGGCGTGCAACACTGACACGTACACATGCACTCACGAACACACGCACGTACGCACACATGCATGCAACACTGAAACGTACCCTTGCACGCATGCAACACTCGCACGCCTGCATGCACACAGCACACGACGCAAGACACACGCTCAACCTATACGTGCATGCACCCTTTGTTAAGGACATGGATTGTTACGGGTATTAATCAATCTTATCTGTGATAAGCAGAACATTGATGTTTGCAGCGGTCTTTATGAATCACAACGTATCGAACGGGCTATCAACATAGTAGGCTTATCTATATGAAAAGGATGACATCACACTCAATGATAAATCATCGGTTTATGAAATGCCCGATTTTGACCGCCCTGGCCCACCAAAGGTTCCTCTGTTGTGCGCTGCCTGCGTTGGGTCACTGACATGCAGGCCATGTACCCAAAGAGCTCACACGTCAGTGGAAGAACGGCGCGGTGTCCTACGTTAGAGTCGAGGGCACCACTCGCTGCACGCCCGGCTGAACACGCCTACTTGCCGCATTCAAATGCCTCCATGAAACCCGCCCGTGTGGAAGCCGAGAAACCCACTCTGGACACACGTCCGTTCATGACCGGGCCGGCATTATACGCAACGTTGGCCGAGCTCCTCTCGTCCACCGTCTATTTAATCTTCTATTTAAACAAGGCCAAACGCCGGCCAAGAATCCCACACCTCCGCCGCTCCCCTATCTCCTCCTTCACCATTTTGTCCACTCTTACAATGGCTTACGAAGAGTAGTTATTCCGCACAAGCCATTTGTCTAGGTTTGTATCTCTCACACACACCCACGTAGGTGGGGGACGTGCACGAAGAGAAGAGGTGCACGCACGGCGCACGTACTCCCGTCTCTTTCCCAACCACACCCGCGCGGGTACACGGTGGAGCTCATTTCTGTACGAAAAGGCAGCCCACGTGGTAATTTGACACGTGTACTGGTTGTCCACTTGGTGGAGGGAGGATCGTCTACCACGGGTGAACAAACAAATTGCGACTTGACGCGTTATGTTAAAAAAGAGGCAAACCATGTGGGGCCTACCTTAGAGGCAAGGCTCTATACACTGGAGTACTTTTGATGTGTCCCGTCAACTCGCAGAACGAGGAGAAGCTTGCTTAGTACGCCGTCTCCCCCGCCCACGGGCGCGGTGGCTCGCAGGATGAGGTGAAGCTTGCTTACTAGTAGTAGTACTGTACGCCTTACGCCCGCTCCCTCGCCCACGCGCGCGGTGGCTCGCAGGACGAGGAGAAAATTTTACTACTCCCTCCGTTTACTCCTCGTCCCTACTACCTTGGTTAGAGAGATTATCATATTGTTTGGAATATATATGTCCTTTAGTACTCCCTCCATTTACTTATACAAGGCCACTATAAAAAAATACATTTTGCATCTATACAAGGCCACAAATAGTAATCGAGACAAAAGTTACTACTCCCTCCTTTCCAGTTTATGGCTCAATTTCAAAATCTCTCCAACCAAGGTAGACGGTGAGTGGTCGAATTAATTTCGTACTCCTAGTTTGCACAAGTAATTAGTACGCTCGTTTTTCTCAAGAAGTTATGTTTACCGAGGCATTAATTAGAACGAATGCATGAATGACCACTAAATTTCCATGAACTTCTACATGCATTGGTGAGTTTTCTCTTGACACTGCTTGCATCGGGTGATCTAACGCACCTCGAAATCCAACATGTGATGGTACTACTACTAGTAGTAGAATTGAGACTTATAAAACGGAAATACGAATGTTTTTAGATGAGCCCTATAAACCCTAGTGGGTACGTACTCCGTAAAATCAGATTTTCCCAAAACTAAGTCGCTCAACCTTTATTTGCTTGTTTCCCTTCCTGCCTCCTTGCCTCGAACAAACTATGCCAAACTCCCCTGCCTGCCACGCGGGAAAGGACCCGCCCTCGCCTTTTTTTTAGTCCGGGTTTGTATCGATGGATCGCGCGAAGCAGCAAAAACCCAAGCCGTGTCTTGTACTCCTCCGTCGACGCTCGCTTTCATGAATTATGTACTTCCTGTCGCCGACATGTGGGACATATAGCAACCGGGTCGACGTGTCAAGCACCAAATAACAGTGCAGAACAGCAGGGGGACACACCCTAGTCGTATCGCCCCAGTAGTAGTAGTAGTGAGCAATGAGACGTCAAATCACAATGCCGCACCTTCCCAGACGGACGAAGCAACCATTATTTCACACTTCGGTTCGCCATCATCTCAAACCACGTAGTACTGCTTCTGCCTCAAGAGGGACACGCGCATCGCCTTGGTACATCATGACACGTGGGACCGCATGACAGGCCATGCTCGGTAAAATCACCTCATTTTTACTACTATACTTCCTCCGTATCGGTTTACATGGCATGCACGTCGTTCTAGGTTGAGAATTTAAATTGCTATATATGTGATGAACAGTATATGTTTAGAAACTACATCTGCTTAATAATCCAATGATATACTTTTTGTGACATAGTAACTCATATTTAGTTAGTCAAATGCATGACCTAGAACTACGTGCACGCCCTATAAATCGAGACGCCTAAAAAAACAAGACGGAGAGGGTAGTTCAGTATGTATCTTTTTAGATCAATATAGTCGGGATTCACCAAGGAGCAAAACCAAGTGGTAGGCTGCACCTGTCGTGTTGGCGTAGCGACTCAAGCAGGGTCAGTCCGCACACGAAATGGCGACACACTTAACAGGACCCCTTTGGCTGACATGTGGCTCATCCACCGTATTGTTCCACGTGCGATGCACCAAATTACAGTTCGGAGCAGCGGTTGGAATTGGAGGCACCTCGGTCGTAGCGCCGCGGTAGTAGAAAATGAGCGATGAGGGGTCAAATCACAAAGCCCCACCTTTCCCGCATTAAGCTGGAAGGACGAAGCAACCATCATTTCACTCTAGGGCGCAAGAGCATAAAGAAAAGAGAAAACCAATGATGCGTGCGGCAGCTACCTAGGGCACCCTAGGGTAGGGGTCTCCACTACAGATCATTTTTTTTGAAAGCGCCTCCACTACAAATCGGCTTCTCCCTCGTCCTCTTGAAGAAAACCGATGATGCGTGCGGCGGTAGGGTTTGTAGGAGTACTACTACGGCGTGCAGGGCCACGTCGTAGTAAACGGGAGAGGGATTGAGTTCGAGTCGACGCCTTAAATATGTGTGGGCCGCTTGGTTTTAGGGGAACGAGGCAGCATTTTGGGTTCGGGGACCAGTGGAGATATAGTACGTACAAAAAATTGTGGACGTAGGTTCGACCGAAAGGCAATGATGCATGGGCCCTGCATTTTGATATACCCGGGGCCGCGTGAAATTTGCTACTCTACTCAAAACTAGTAAGGTACACATGCATTGAACGCATGAGATTTCGAAACCAAATTATGAATAAATACACACTATAGCATGTAAAGCTTTGAGTCATATATGCATGATGTAGATGTTCGTTTAGTTCTTATAGTTCATCTCATTCAAAATCAATTAGTTTTATAAAAATGTTAAGATTCATGGGGTTGTGCATTGTAAAGCATAATGTAAAAAACAAATAATGGCAATTCATTTAGAAAAAAATCAATTATGATACGGAAGATTCTAGAACAAAGGAGAAGTGCTTGTGTTTTGAGGTTTGTGCATTATGCTTAAGTTCAACCATGGAGTCTTCTAAATTGTACATGTGGCAGGTCTGGTGGAATGTTGATGATATCCAACGGCCACTAGTGCTCGGATTTGCCATCTCTGCACTGTCGGATTAGCTTCATCCAGCGACCATCGTTCAAGTTATTTGCACACTATATAGTTCTTGTGCCATAGTTGCATGTCTTGGAAAAAAGCTACTAGTGGGTTGTACTAGCTATTTAGGAATAGAAGATGTATACATGGAAGTTGTAGGGAAAGAGATGACATGGAGTATCTCAATTCCTATGAGTAGGGATTAGAAAAGAGATGTCATTTGGTTCACATCATAGGAACTTTTCTATTGAATCTAGAGATGACATGTATCTCAATTCCTATGAGGAGGGATTAGAAAAGAGATGTAATTTGGTTCATATCATAGGAACTTTTCTATTGAATATACGCTAATGTTTATTTTCCTTTGAAATTATGGGAGTATAGGAATCCATTCATATGAACCAAGTGGCTCTAAAGCTATAGAAATGATATCATGTTTATTTCCTTTGAAATGTGGAGTATATGAATCTATTCCTATGAACCAATTGGCTCTAAGGGAAAAAATCATATAAAAATCATATCATATAGAGTTCCTATGATTCCTCCACACCAAAGGATGATTGAAATTGCTGCAGGTGATACGATGGTCTTTCTTTGTAGACTCCTCCCCCATCTTTATAGTTACCTCTCGAAGATGAATGAAATGATATATACAGGGTATTCTACATGTGCAATTTGGTACACGAAAACTCGGGAAAAGTTTGCGAGGTTTGAATTTTCAATAAAGCTATATGCACTGCATTTTGGAACAGAGGGAGCATACGGCAGTTGCTAACACTCACGTGGAAGATTTGTGTGTAGGAGGAGTGGCTGTTCTGTTAAATGACATGGCAAAACTGACACTGTCGGATGCCGATCTAACGGTTCTTACGGCGTTCGTCGGGAAAAGGCTTGTGGCGAACGTTTGTCGGATAATGATTTACGGACACATGCATTGCATTGATACGTGCCCCCCTCTCTCTCATGCACACGCACCCTCACGAGTCCTCTCGCACCCACCGTCTATCTGTAGGTAGACGTCACACACATATGTGCTCTTCACACCCTACCCTCAGAACTTCTAAAAAACATAAGACGTCGCGCACATTTTATTTTAGCTCACATGTCACACACTTATACTATTACTCTTGTGGCGAACGTTCTTTGGGCATAGTATATTGTTCTCTCATGAAGAGAAGCGATGCACGCACGCACTAGTTCTCTCACACCCACTCGCGGGTACACGTAGGAGCGCATTTTTTTGAAGCTGGTACAACAAAATCACTCCACCATATATATAAGCTGGAACCTTAGCGCTTGCTTTACTAGGGTTCCTCTTGTTCACTCTATCATGCTCTCCAGATCTAAGCAAGACATAGGTGGCCACACTCTCTCTCAGCTCACGGCTGGTCACAAATCCGGCTGGACAACCTCGACCGGGGCAGGGGTGTAGGTGCATCGTTCACGCTGTCGTCGGAGGCGAGGGAGGAGACCAACGGTTGCTCGCGCGTCCCGATCGGTGGCCATGCCATTCTCTCCGAGAGAGCGCCGGCTCCGGAGGGCCTCCGACCCCTTCTTCCTCCCTGCGGTATTGTGGCCAAGATGCGGCCTCCCGATGCCGTCTTTGCCACATGCCGACGAACCTTAGGTATATATTCCTTCGAAACCTGCCTTGCTCTACTGCCCTAGCTCCCCACTTGGCTTCGTGTGGATCTTTTTCTACTTCCGTCCGCTGTTCCAAAGCCACCTAGACTTTTAATATTATTAGAGGTAAAGCTAGTTCATATAGTCGACTCTAAGAGTTGGTTCAAACAGGGAAGAAAGTGGGAAAGCTGTAGCATGAATCTAGGACTTGGTTCTAAGAGAAAACGGGGGAAAGTAGTAGATACTGGCTACCCAACCGGTCTCTTGGTTGAAAATACGAAGAAAGCATGGTGGATGGCGAAGAGTGGGGGGAAGTGGACCTATCTCTTGGTTGAAAAAGGAAAGAAAGTGACGGGTGTTGGGCGACAATGCAAATGAGAATGAGCAGGTCTAGATTTCCTGTGCTCACATAGGAAAATGTCGCCGAGGAGATAAAAAATGGGACAAATGCAGACATGCTGCCTGAGTGTTTGCCGCTCTCGGCAACCACATCTGCCTCACCACTTTATGCCCCTGCTATCCCTACGCCCATATCGCTACCGTTAATGTAAAATCACATGAAGCATTAAGCAATGCCACCTATTGTCACTATAAGTAATGGTCTAGTGCCGTCGATAAATTGAAGCAATGCCACCACCATTTTATGAAGTGCTTCCGTCTTGCTTTATTTCCCATGAATTGTGTTTTTGCAGTTACACTTAAATCTCACACCGCTAACATTTCTTCATCCCAGTGGAACTGCAAAAATTTCATTGCACATTTACTGACCATGTGCTACTCTCATGACAGTAATACTAATGCTATTGTTTTGCATGTTAATCTAGTGGCAGTGTTGATGTGATGTGATGCTACTTACTTAAGGACACTTTCATACTGTCAATCTAGTGCCAATTATAAAACAATAGATGTTGTTGTTAATCATACGCCACTGCAAATATCTGTCATTGTTTAAATAACCATATTTCGTATTTGCGCAAACAGGGATGTCTGTCTCCATATCGTTTCGGGATGTCTGTCTCCGTATCGTTTCTGTCCGCGCAATCAAAAGCACACACCTCAGTTTTAGTAGAACTGCGCAAAATGAGATGGCTATCCCTCGTTGTCGTCGTCTAACCACCCGTCTTCCAGGTATTCCTACATTGGTAGTTACTAGGTAGAATGACCAACACAATATAAAAGAAGTTGATTCGTACGTTTTACTTCCTGATTGCAGTGTAGGGACGAGCGAAAACAACTACATCCTAGTCCGGAATGCACTTTCTACCAGTTCATCCATGGACTGAGGACTAGCTAGCACGGCTGCACGACGGTTTTTTGGACAGGTGCGCGGACAAGAGGCATTGTGGTCTGCTTATTTCTGCAAATAGGGGTGCTTAAATTTAGTGGAATGCACAAGACTTCAGCTGGTTGATACGTCTCCAACGTATCTATAATTTTTGATTGTTCCATGCTATTATATTATCTGTTTTGTATGTTCAATAGCTTTACTATACAATTTTATATTATTTTTGGGACTAACCTATTAACTGGAGGCCCAGCCCAAATTGTTGTTTTTTTGCCTATTTCAGTGTTTCGAAGGAAAGGAATATCAAACGGAGTCCAAACGGAATGAAACCTTCGGGAACGTGATTTTCGGAACAAACGTGATCCAGAGGACTTGGAGTGGACGTCAAGCAATCAACTAGGAGGCCACGAAGCAGGGAGGCGCGCCTGCCCGCCTTGGGCGTGCCCCTCACCCTCGTGGGCCCCTCGTAGCTCTCCTGACCGACCTCTTTCGCCCATATATACTCATATACCCTGGAAACATCAAAGCAGGAGCCAAAACCCTATTTCCACCGCCGCAACCTTCTGTACCCGCGAGATCCCATCTTGGGGCCTTTTCCGACGCTCCGCCGGAGGGGGCATTGATCACGGAGGGCTTCTACATCAACACCATAGCCTCTCCGATGATGTGTGAGTAGTTTACCTCAGACCTTCGGGTCCATAGTTATTATCTAGATGGCTTCTTCTCTCTCTTTTTATCTCAATACAAAGTTCTCCTCGATTCTCTTGGAGATCTATTTGATGTAATCCTCTTTTGTGGTGTGTTTGTCGAGATCTGATGAATTGTGGGTTTATGATCAAGATTATCTATGAACAATATTTGAATCTCCTCTGAATTCTTTTATGTATGATTGGTTATCTTTGCAAGTCTCTTCGAATTATCAGTTTGGTTTGGCCTACTAGATTGATCTTTCTTGCAATGGGAGAAGTGCTTAGCTTTGGGTTCAATCTTGCGGTGCTCGATCCCAGTGACAGTAGGGGAAACGACACGTATTGTAGTGTTGCCATCGAGGATAAAAAGATGGGGTTTATATCATATTGCATGAGTTTATCCCTCCACATCATGTCATCTTGCTTAAAGCGTTACTCCGTTCTTATGAACTTAATACTCTAGATGCATGCTGGATAGCGGTCGATGTGTGGAGTAATAGTAGTAGATGCAGGCAGGAGTCGGTCTACTTGTCACGGACGTGATGCCTATATACATGATCATACCTAGATATTCTCATAACTATGCTCAATTCTATCAATTGCTCGAGAGTAATTTGTTTACCCACCGTAATACTTATGCTCTTGAGAGAAGCCACTAGTGAAACCTATGGCCCCCGGGTCTATTCTCTATCATATTAATCTACCGTTATTTCTATTATCGTTTATTTTGCTTTCTTTACTTTTAGTCTTTATCATAAAAATACCAAAAATATTATCTTATCATCTCTATCAGATCTCACTTTTGCAAGTGGCCGTGAAGGGATTGACAACCCCTTTATTGCGTTGGTTGCAAGGTTCTTATTTGTTTGTGTAGGTGCGTGGGACTTGAGCGTGGTCTCCTACTGGATTGATACCTTGGTTCTCAAAGACTGAGGGAAATACTTACGCTACTTTACTGCATCACCCTTTCCTCTTCAAGGGAAAACCAATGTAGTGCTCAAGAGGTAGCAAGAAGGATTTCTGGCACCGTTGCCGGGGAGTCTATGCACAAGTCAAGACATACCAAGTACCCATCACAAACTCTTATCCATCGCATTACATTACTTGCCATTTGCCTCTCGTTTTCCTCTCCCCCCTTCACCCTTGCCGTTTTATTCGCCTTCTTTTTCGTTTGACTTTTTCTCGCCAGATCAATTGTTTGTTTGTGTTACCATGTGCCTTCTATTTTCTTTCATCTTTGCTTGCTAAAAATCTATTGATATGGATCCTCTTAAAGTGTTCTACTTGGATCATCTTCGATCCTTATGCGCTCGTGCTGAAACCCCAACTAGCTTACTTAACGGGAAATCTTTAGATGAGCATGCTCATTTTGTGCGTCGTCGTTTGTCTGAAAAGGGGAGACTCTTATGGGATCAAATAAACAAATTGATGTGTTATGCTTGGAATCTTTGTGAAATTTATGATTTTACTTGTTTCTCTGAAAACATTAAGAAACACCTTCCCTACCAATGTGAGTTTAGTGATAATGGAATCATATCTTCGTATGCTAAGGGTGCTTATGAAATTGCTTCTTTGATTGAAACGTATGATGATACTCTTTACAAATCTGAAAATTTTGCCATACTTAAATATTGTTATGATAATTATGCCTCCAATGCCTATGTTAAACCATATATTGAGGACTCCTCCGCTGTCCAAGAAGAGGCTGATATTTTGCAGGAGTCTATGGAGGAAGAAAATAATGATATGCATGAATCTATAGATAATTATGATTCCGATGATTTGACTGAAATATCCCTTGATGAACATGATGCTTGCTATTCTTGTGGCCATGATGCCAATATTTATAAAGATGAATTTGCTATAGTCCCATATGTTAAACATGAGATCGTTGCTATTGCACCCATAATTGATAGTTCCTTCGATGAGAAGCATGATTGCAATGATGTTATTATCAATTCTATTAATGTCAATTGTGTTAATGATATGCAAAACCCTAAGCTTGGGGATGCTAAGTTTGCAATGTCTACTACTTATTGTAATGATCATGATTGGGGTGATTTTTCTTATGATCTTGAAAATTTATTTAAGCCCCATGATGAATATGAGATTGATTATAATGTTTGCAATAGTATTGAAAGTGGGTTTGGAAGAGTGTCAACTTTAGATCCCACATATTTGGATTTCGATCAATCTTATGAAGTTTTTGATAAAAGTGGGTTTGGAGAGATCATGACTTTAGCTAATGTTAGTCCCACTATTTTGGAAGAGTGTCAACTTTGCATACATGTGGGTCATGTTAAGCATATGTTTTGTGATAGCTATATTGTTGAATTTGCTTATGATACTACATGTAATTATTATGAGAGAGGAAAATATGGTTGTAGAAATTTTCATATTACTAAATTACCTCTCATTATGTCGAGATTGCTTTTGTTTCTTTCCGCTTCCTTGCATATGCTAGTTTTTGCTTGCCCTGATAATTTGTTTGCCTATAAGATGCCTATGCATAGGAAGTATGTTAGACTTAGATGTGTTTGTCACATGTTTTATGATGCTCTCTTTGTGCTTCAATTCTTGTCTTTCTTGTGAGCATCATTGAAATCTCAATACCTAGCGAAAAAAGCTTTAAAGAAAAGCGCTTGTTGGGAGACAACCCAATATTTTTACTTGCTTTTATTCAATAAATATTTGATCTAGCCTCTGGTTAGATTTTTTATGTTTTAATTACTCTTTGTGCCAAGTAAGACCTATAGGATCTTCTTGGATAATAGTTATTTGATCTTGCTGAAAAAGTGAGAAACTTTCTGCTCACGAAAACAATTGTTTAAAATCACCAGAACGTGATAAAATACTTATTCCAATTGCAGTAGATCAATAAACAAATTATCTAGGTCTTCCTATTTTGGTAGATTTTTCTGAGTTCCAGAAGTTTGCGTTTGATACAGATTACTACAGACTGTTCTGTTTTTGACATATTCTGTTTTTCGTGTGTTGTTTGCTTATTTTGATGAATCTATGGCTAGTAAAAGAGTTTACAAACCATAGAGAAGTTGGAATACAGTAGGTTTAACACCAATATAAATAAAGCATGAGTTCATTACAGTAGCTTGAAGTGTTGTTTTGTTTTCTTTCGCTAACGGAGCTCATGAGATTTTCTGTTAAGTTTTGTGTTGTCAAGTTTTCAAGTTTTGGGTAAAGATTTGATGGATTATGGAACAAGGATTGGCAAGAGCCTAAGCTTTGGGATGCCCAAGGCACCCCAAGGTAAAATTCAAGGACAACCAAAAGCCTAAGCTTGGGGATGCCCCGAAAGGCATCCCCTCTTTCGTCTTCGTCTATCGGTAGCTTTACTTGGGGCTATATTTTTATTCACCACATGATATGTGTTTTGCTTGGAGCGTCTTGTATGATTTGAGTCTTTGCTTTTTAGTTTACCACAATCATCCTTGCTGTACACACCTTTTGAGAGAGACACACATGATTCGGAATTTGTTAGAATACTCTAGTGCTTCACTTATACCTTTTAGTGCACGGTGGTGGTTTTATTTTATAGAAATTATTGATCTCTCATGCTTCACTTATATTATTTTGAGAGTCTTAAGCAGCATGGTAATTTGCTTTAATTGTGAAATTAATCCGAATGTGATAGACATCCAAGATGAGCATAATAAAAACTTCCATATTGAGTTCATTGAATATCATGAGAAGTTTGATACTTGATAAGTGTTTTGAGATATAAAGGTGGTAATATTAGAGTGTGCTAGTTGAATAATTGAGAAATTGAGAAATACTTGTGTTAAGGTTGGCAAGTCCCGTAGCATGCACGTATGGTAAAAGTTGTGTGACAATTTTGACACATAAGGTGTTCTTTTATTACTTTCCTTATGAGTGGCGGTTGGGGACGAGCGATGGTTTTTTCCTACCAATCTATCCCTCTAGGGGCATGCGTAGTAGTACTTTGCTTCGAGGGCTAATAAACTTTTGCAATAAGTATATGAGTTCTTTATGACTAATGTGAGTCCATGGATTATACGCACTCTCAACCTTCCACAAATTTCTAGCCTCTACCGTGCATTGCCCTTTCTCGCCTTGAGAGTTGGTGCAAACTTCGTCGGTGCATCCAAACCCCGTGATATCATACGCTCTATCACACATAAGCCTCCTTATATCTTCCTCAAAACAGCCACCATACCTACCTATCATGGCATTTCCATAGCCATTCCGAGATATATTGCCATGCAACTGACCACCGTTCTGTTTATTATGACATGCTCCATAATTATCCTATTGCTTTGCATGATCATGTAGTTGACATCGTATTTGTGGCATAGCCACCTTTCATAATTTTTTATACATGTCACTCTTGATTCATTGCATATCCCGGTACACCGCCGGAGGCATTCACATAGAGTCATATTTTGTTCTAAGTATTGAGTTGTAATTCTTGAGTTGTAAGTAATAAAAGTGTGATGATCATCATTATTAGAGCATTGCCCCATGTGAGGAAAGGATAATGGAGACTATGATTCCCCCACAAGTCGGGATGAGATTCCAGACTACATAAAAAAAGAGGCCAAAGAAAAAAAAGAGAAGGCCCAACAAGAAAAAAAGAGAAAGAAAAAATGAGAGAAAAAGAGAGATGGGACAATGTTACTATCCTTTTTCCACACCTGTGCTTCAAAGTAGCACCATGATCTTCATGATAGAGAGTCTCCTATGTTGTCACTGTCATATACTAGTGGGAATTTTTCATTATAGAACTTGGCTTGTATATTCCAATGATGGGCTTCCTCAAAATGCCCTAGGTATTCGTGAGCAAGCAAGTTGGATGCACACCCGCTTAGTTTCTTTTGTTGAGCTTTCATATATTTATAGCTCTAGTGCATCCGTTGCATGGCAATCCCTACTCCTCTCATTGACATCAATTGATGGGCATCTCCATAGCCTATTGATTAGCCGCGTCAGTGTGAGACTTTCTACCTTTTTGTCTTCTCACATAACCCCCATCATTATACTTTATTCCACCCATAGTGCTATATCCATGGCTTGCGCTCATGTATTGCGTAAGGATTGAAAAGGCTGAAGCGCGTTAAAAAGTATGAACCAATTGCTCGGCTTGTCATCGGAGATATGCATGATGAGAACGTTTTGTGTGACGAAATTGAAGCATGGCCTAACTATATGATTTTGTAGGGATGAGCTTTCTTTGGCTATGTTATTTTGATAAGACATAATCGCTTGGTTAGCATGTTTGAAGTATTATTTGTTTTTATGTCAACATTAAACTTTTATCTTGAATCTTTCGGATCTAAATATTCATGCCACAATAAAAAGAATTACATTGAAAATTATGCTAAGAAGCATTCCACATCAAAAATTCTGTTTTTGTCATTTACCTACTCGAGGACGAGCAGGAATTAAGCTTGGGGATGCTTGATACGTCTCCAACGTATCTATAATTTTTTATTGTTCCATGCTATTATATTATCTGTTTTGGATGTTCAATGGGCTTTATTATACACTTTTATATTATTATTGGGACTAACCTATTAACTGGAGGCCCAGCCCAAATTGCTGTTTTTCTTGCCTATTTCAGTGTTTCGAAGGAAAGGAATATCAAACGGAGTCCAAACGGAATGAAACCTTCGGGAACGTGATTTTCGGAAAAAACGTGATCCAGAGGACTTGGAGTGGACGTCAAGCAATCAACGAGGAGGCCACGAGGTAGGGAGGCGCGCCTGCACCCCTAGGCGCGTACCCCACCCTCGTGGGCCCCTCGTAGCTCTCCTGACCGACCTCTTTCGCCTATATATACTCATATACCCTGGAAACATCAGAATAGGAGGCAAAACCCTATTTCCAGCACCGCAACCTACTGTACCCGTGAGATCCCATCTTGGGGCCTTTTCCGGCGCTCCGCCGGAGGGGGCATTGATCACGGAGGGCTTCTACATCAACACCATAGCCTCTCCGATGATGTGTGAGTAGTTTACCTCAGACCTTCGGGTCCATAGGTATTAGCTAGATGGCTTCTTCTCTCTCTTTGGATCTCAATACAAATTTCTCCTCGATTCTCTTGGAGATCTATTCGATGTAATATTCTTTTGCGGTGTGTTTGTCGAGATCCGATGAATTTTTGGTTTATGATCAAGATTACCTATGAACAATATTTGAATCTCCTCTGAATTCTTTTATGTATGACTGGTTATCTTTGCAAGTCTCTTCGAATTATCAGTTTGGTTTGGCCTACTAGATTGATCTTTCTTGCAATGGGAGAAGTGCTTAGCTTTGGGTTCAATCTTGCGGTGCTCGATCCCAGTGACAGTAGGGGAAACGACATGTATTGTATTGTTGCCATCGAGGATAAAAAGATGGGGGTTATATCATATTGCATGAGTTTATCCCTCTACATCATGTCATCTTGCTTAAAGTGTTACTCTGTTCTTATGAACTTAATACTCTAGATGCATGCTGGATAGCGGTCGATGTGTGGAGTAATAGTAGTAATGCAGGTAGGAGTCGGTCTACTTGTCACGGACGTGATGCCTATTTATATGATCATACCTAGATATTCTCATAACTATGCTCAATTCTATCAATTGCTCGAGAGTAATTTGTTTACCCACCGTAATACTTATGCTCTTGAGAGAAGCCACTAGTGAAACCTATGGCCCCCGGGTCTATTCTCTATCATATTAATCTACCGTTATTTCTATTACCGTTTATTTTGCTTTCTTTACTTTTAGTCTTTATCATAAAAATACCAAAAATATTATCTTATCATCTCTATCAGATCTCACTTTTACAAGTGGCCGTGAAGGGATTGACAACCCCTTTATCGCGTTGGTTGCAAGGTTCTTATTTGTTTGTGTAGGTGCGTGGGACTTGAGCGTGGTCTCCTACTGGATTGATACCTTGGTTCTCAAAAACTGAGGGAAATACTTACGCTACTTTACTGCATCACCCTTTCCTCTTCAAGGGAAAACCAACGCAGTGCTCAAGAGGTAGCACTGGTCAGTACACTACATGGTTCAGTTCAACATTCCAGCTGAGAACACAATTATAATTGGTTATTCTGGAATGAGAGAACCTAACCCTGGATGGCAACAAGAAAAAACCAGAGTGACCTCTAGGAAATTTAAGCCTGTAGGGAGGCCCTTTGCTCAGAGAAGCCTTGCTTGTTTTTTCCTGATTTGTAAACCTTCTCACAACTTTGTCTTTTGCTGTGAACTAGTATATGTTTGTTATGTTCTATGAATTATTGAGATGTATAAAATTGCTTAACTTATGCTTTTCAAGTTTTTTATGAAGCCGAGTTTAATGTGAGTGTTCCACATGAATGCTAGACTAGCGTGTGAACATTTGGAATTTACATTGTGGCCTCAGTTAACTGCATGAACCACTGTAACAAGATACATAGTTTCGTATATGTCAGACAGCAGATTGTTGATTATTAGCCGGTCGATAGCCTAGCGTTGAAGCGATCTGAGCCAATGTGTCGTGTTTTGCACAACTTCTTACAAGTGGGGTAGCACCAATAGTGTTTACAAGTACTTATGTATACGTTGGCGCACAGTTCTCGAACAAGTACTCTATTTCATCAAAACACACACTGCTCGTATGATAAACTGTGACAACTTATGTCTTACCATGCCATATTCATGAAAAAACTAGTGAGGACGCATCTGTTTTGGCAACAATTACGATGGTTCTCACATGATTCACGGGCACACAGAAGTAGCAGCAGTTCTCATAGACGGATTCAAACAGAATACTAGCCCCAGAGGGCTCGATAACAGGCAAGGTTCGGATAATTAGACACAATCCAAACTACTATTAAACACTAGCTGGGGCAACTATTTCATGCCTCGATCTAATTGGGCTGGACACAAGACACACCTTGCCATGAACATCATCGAGGATGTTCGGCAGCAGCTCAATCCTGTGAACCTTCAACAAGACAACTGATACGTCTCCACTGTATCTATAATTTTTTATTGTTCCATGCTATATTATATTCTGTTTTGGATGTTTAATGGGCTTTATTATACACTTTTATATTATTTTGGGACTAACCTATTAACCGGAGGCCCAGCCCAGAATTGCAGTTTTTTGCCTATTTTAGAGTTTCGCAGAAAAAGAATATCAAATGGAGTCCAAACGGAATGAAACCTTCGGGAACGTGATTTTTGGAACAAACGTGATCCAGAGGACTTGGACCCTACGTCAAGAAAGCAATCAGGAGGGCACGAGGTAGGGGGCGTGCCTACCCCCCTGGGCGCGCCTCCACCCTCGTGGGGCCCATGTTGCTCCACCGACGTACTTCTTCCTCCTATATATACCTACGTACCCCCAAACTACCATATACGGAGCCAAAAACCTAATTCCACCGCCGCAACCTTCTGTACTCGTGAGATCCCATCTTGGGGCCTTTTCCGGAGCTCCGCCGGAGGGGGCATTGATCACGGAGGGCTTCTACATCAACACCATAGCCTCTCCGATGATGTGTGAGTAGTTTACCTCAGACCTTCGGGTCCATAGTTATTAGCTAGATGGCTTCTTCTCTCTCTTTGGATCTCAATACAAAGTTCTCCACGATTCTCGTGGAGATCTATTCGATGTGATCTTCTTTTGCGGTGTGTTTGTTGAGACCGATGAATTGTGGGTTTATGATCAAGTTTATCTATGAACAATACTTGAATCTTCTCTGTATTCTTTTATGTATGATTGGTTATCTTTGCAAGTCTCTTCGAATTATCAGTTTGGTTTGGCCTACTAGATTGATCTTTCTTGCAATGGGAGAAGTTCTTAGCTTTGGGTTCAATCTTGCGGTGTCCTTTCCCAGTGACAGCAGGGGCAGCAAGGCACGTATTGTATTGTTGCCATCGAGGATAACAAGATGGGGTTTATATCATATTGCATGAGTTTATCCCTCTACATCATGTCATCTTACTTAAAGCGTTACTCTATTCTTTTGAACTTAATACTCTAGATGCATGCTGGATAGCAGTCGATGTGTGGAGTAATAGCAGTAGATGCAGGCAGGAGTCGGTCTACTTGTCGCGGACGTGATGCCTATATACCTGATCATACCTAGATATTCCCATAACTATGCTCAATTCTGTCAATTGCTCAACAGTAATTTGTTCACCCACCGTAATACTTATGCTCTCGAAAGAAGCCACTAGTGAAACCTATGGCCCCCAGGTCTATTTTCCATCATATTAATCTTCCAACACTTAGCTATTTTTATTGCCTTTTATTTTACTATGCATCTTTATCATAAAAATACCAAAAATATCATCTTATTATATCTATCAGATCTCACTTTCGTAAGTGACCATGAAGGGATTGACAACCCCTTTATTGCGTTGGTTGCGAGGATCTTATTTGTTTGTGTAGGTGCGAGGGA
Organism: Triticum aestivum; assembly: GCF_018294505.1. Classification (NCBI taxonomy): domain Eukaryota; kingdom Viridiplantae; phylum Streptophyta; class Magnoliopsida; order Poales; family Poaceae; genus Triticum; species Triticum aestivum. The sequence goes on from NC_057796.1 coordinate 76,760,620, forward strand.
CTCGTGCGTGGCCTCCTACTGGATTGATACCTTGGTTCTCAAAAACTGAGGGAAATACTTACGCTACTTTGCTGCATCACCCTTTCCTCTTCAAGGGAAAACCAACGCAGTGCTCAAGAGGTAGCAAGAAGGATTTCTGGCGCCGTTGCCGGGGAGTCTACGCAAAAGTCAACATACCAAGTACCCATCACAAACTCTTATCTCCCGCATTACATTATTTGCCATTTGCCTCTCGTTTTCCTCTCCCCCACTTCACCCTTGCCGTTTTATTTGCCCTCTCTTTTCCGTTTGCCTCCCTCTTTCTTTTTGCTCCTCGCACTTTCTGCCGTTATGTCTGAAATCGGGGAAACTATTGTCGATATGGACAATAGTAATAACATGGAAAATTCTGATGCTCCTGCTGAAGAACCCCCTATCTTACATACAAAAAATTCCGAATTGGTAGTGGTAATATTATTGGAAAAGGGGTTATTCAAGATTTCTTTACTTGTGCCGGTGCTTTGCCTTCTATGGGAAGTTCTATTCTTCATAGAACTAGTAGTCTTGCGGACGCTATTGCCATGCTTGTAGTTGAACTTGAAAGGCAATTTATGCACATGCACCCTTGCATACAAAGGATTTTCCTAGAATTTTCTAATATTGAGCATTCTTCTGTTAAGCGTGCCGCTACTATCTTTTTGGCTCATGACTTTAGATTTATAATAAAAGAGGCCAAAGAAATCTTTGCGCATTATAGGGTGGATGTTGGCCGTCCTCCCATAGAAACTATCCTATTTGATCAAGAGGAAATAATGCGTTTTCAATCTCTAGACTATGTTGCTTTTAATGAGAACCTTAGAAAAAAGGTTCCTACCAATGTTCTAGTTGATAGAATTTTTGAACTTAATAATAATTTTGCTATTCGAAATAATGAGCTAGGATATTCTCTCGAGTATAGGCTCACAAAAATCTGTCAAAAGAATGCTTATAATGATGAATTGGTTGTGCAATACGAAGGGCCGAAGGAGGAACCTATACCTCCTAAAGTTGATCTTGGGGACTTTTGTCCCATTAAATTTAGCCCTTTTGATTACTTTTGCTTGCCTCAAAGAAAACTCGTTGCTGAACGTAGAGAATATGAAATGAGTTTTAATGATCTATCCTATTATTATGGCAATACCTAGATCTATCCTTGCTTTTATGCCTAGCTAGGGGCGTTAAACGATAGCGCTTGTTGGGAGGCAACCCAATTTTATTTTCAGTTTTTTGCTTTTTGCTTCTGTTTAGGAATAAATATTTGATCTAGCCTCTGGTTAGATTTGTTTTCATGTTTTAATTAGTGTTTGTGCCAAGTTTAACCTATAGGATCTTCTTGGATGATGGTTATTTGATCTTGCTGAAAATTCCAGAAACTTTCTGTTCACGAAGACAATTGTTAAAAATCACCAGAACGTGATAAAATATTGATTCCAATTGAAGCATATCAATAAACAAATTTTCTAGGTCTTCCTATTTTGGTAGATTTTTTTGAGTTCCATAAGTTTGCGTTAGTTACACATTACTACAGACTGTTCTGTTTTTGACAGATTCTGTTTTTGTGTGTTGTTTGCTTATTTTGATGAATCTATGGCTAGTAAAATAGTTTATAAACCATAGAGAAGTTGGAATACAGTAGGTTTAACACCAATATAAATAAAGAATGAGTTCATTACAGTACCTTGAAGTGGTGTTTTGTTTTCTTTCGCTAACGGAGCTCACGAGATTTTCTGCTGAGTTTTGTGTTGTGAAGTTTTCAAGTTTTGGGTGAAAGATTTGATGGATTATGGAACAAGGAGTGGAAAGAGCCTAAGCTTAGGGATACCCATGGCACCCCAAGATAATCTAAGGACACTAAAAAGCCAAAGCTTGGGGATGCCCCAGAAGGCATCCCCTCTTTCGTCTACTTCCATCGGTAACTTTACTTGGAGCTATATTTTTATTCACCACATGATATGTGTTTTGCTTGGAGCATCTTGTATTATTTGAGTCTTTGTTTTTTAGTTTACCACAATCATCCTTGCTGTACACACCTTTTGAGAGAGTCACACATAAATTGGAACTTATTAGAATACTCTATGTGCTTCACTTGTATTTTTTGAGCTATATAGTTTTGCTCTAGTGCTTCACTTATATCTTTTAGAGCACGGCGGTGGATTTGTTTTATAGAAACTATTGATCTCTCATGCTTCACTTATATTATTTTGAGAGTCTTAAAACAGCATGGCAATTTGGTTTAATTATAATATCATGAGAAATTTGATGCTTGATAATTGTTTTGAGATATAAAGGTGGTAATATCATAGTTGTGCTAGTTGAGTAATTGCGGAATTGAAAAATACTTATGTTGGAGTTTGTGATTCCCGTAGCATGCACGTATGGTGAACCGTTATGTAACGAAGTCGGAGCATGAGGTATTTATTGATTGTCATCCTTTGTGTGGCGGTCGGGATCGCACGATGGTTAACTCCTACCAACCCTTCCCCTAGGAGCATGCGTAGTAGTACTTTGCTTCGAGGGATAATAAATTTTTGCAATAAGTATATGAGTTCTTTATGACTAATGCGAGTCCATGGATTATACGCACACTTACCTTTCCGCAATTTTCTAGCCTCTTCGGTACCGTGCATTGCCCTTTCTCACCTTGAGAGTTGGTGCAAACTTCGCCGGTGCATCCAAACCCCGTGATATGATACGCTCTATCACACATAAACCTCCTTATATCTTCCTCAAAACAGCCACCATACCTACCTATTATGTCATTTCCATAGCCATTCCGAGATATATTGCCATGCAACTTTCCATCGTTTCATTTATCATGACACGCTCCATCATTGTCATATTGCTTTGCATGATCATGTAGTTGACATTGTATTTGCGGCAAAGCCACCATTCATAATTCTTTCATACATGTCGCTCTTGATTCATTGCATATCCCGGTACACCGCCGGAGGCATCCACATAGAGGCATATTTTGTTCTAAGTATTGAGTTGTAATTCATGAGTTGTAAGTAAATAAAAGTGTGATGATCATCATTATTAGAGCATTGTCCCAAGTGAGGAAAGGATGATGGAGACTATGATTCCCCCACAAGTCAGGATGAGACTCCGGACTAAATTAAAAAAAGAGGCCATAAAAAAAAGAGGCCCAAATAAAAAATGACAGAAAAAGAGAGAAGGGACAATGTTACTATCCTTTTACCACACATGTGCTTCAAAGTAGCACCGTAATCTTCATGATAGAGAGTCTCTCATTTTGTCACTTTCATATACTAGTGGGAAATTTCATTATAGAACTTGGCTTGTATATTCCAATGATGGGCTTCCTCAAATGCCCGAGGTCTTCATGCGCAAGCAAGTTGGATGCACACCCACTTAGTTTCTTTTGTTTGAGCTTTCATACACTTATAGCTCTAAGTGCATCTGTTGCATGGCAATCCCTACTCCTTTCATTGACATCAATTGATGGGCATCTCCATAGCCTGTTGATTAGCCTCGTTGATGTGAGACTTTCTCCTTTTTGTCTTCCCACATAACCCCTATCATTATACCTTATTCCACCATAGTGTTATATCCATGGCTTGCGCTCATGTATTGCGTAAGAGTTGAAAAGGTTGAAGCGCGTTAAAAAGTACGAACCAATTGCTTGGCTAAAACCGGGGTTGTACATGATATGAATATTTTGTGTGGGGAAGATGGAGCATAGCCAGACTATATGATTTTGTAGGATAGCTTGCTTTGGCTATGTTATTTTGATAAGACATAATTGCTTGGTTAGCATGCTTGAAGTATTATTGTTTTTATGTCAACATTAAACTTTTATCTTGAATCATATCAAATCTGAACATTCGTGCCACAATAAAAATAATTACATTGAAATTATTCTAAGTACCATTCCACATCAAAAAATTTGTTTTTATCATTTACCTACTCGAGGACGAGCAAGAATTAATCTTGGGGATGCTTGATACGTCTCCAACGTATCTATAATTTTTTATTGTTCCAAGCTATATTATATTCTGTTTTGGATGTTTAATGGGCTTTATTATACACTTTTATATTATTTTGGGACTAACCTATTAACCGGAGGCCCAGCCTAGAATTGCAGTTTTTTGCCTACTTCAGAGTTCCGCAGAAAAAGAATATCAAACAGAGTCCAAACGGAATGAAACCTTCGGGAACGTGATTTTTGGAACAAACGTGATCCAGAGGACTTGGACCCTACGTCAAGAAAGCAATCAGGAGGGCACGAGGTAGGGGGTGCGCCTAACCCCATGGGCGCGCCTCCGCCCTCGTGGGGCCCATGTTGCTCCACCGACGTACTTCTTCCTCCTATATATACCTACGTACCCCCAAACTACTAGATACGGAGCCAAAAACCTAATTCCACTGCCGCAACCTTCTGTACTCGTGAGATCCCATCTTGGGGCCTTTTCCGGAGCTCCCCCGGAGGGGGCATTGATCACGGAGGGCTTCTACATCAACACCATTGCCTCTCCGATGATGTGTGAGTAGTTTACCTCAGACCTTCGGGTCCATAGTTATTAGCTAGATGGCTTCTTCTCTCTCTTTGGATCTCAATACAAAGTTCTCCACGATTGGGGATCTATTGGATGTGATCTTATTTTGCAGTGTGTTTGTTGAGACCGATGAATTGTGGGTTTATGATCAAGTTTATCTATGAACAATATTTGAATCTTCTCTGCATTCTTTTATGTATGATTGGTTATCTTTGCAAGTCTCTTCGAATTATCAGTTTGGTTTGGCCTACTAGATTGATCTTTCTTGCAATGGGAGAAGTGCTTAGCTTTGGGTTCAATCTTGCGGTGTCCTTTCCCAGTGACAGCAGGGGCAGCAAGGCACGTATTGTATTGTTGCCATCGAGGATAACAAGATGGGGTTTATATCATATTGCATGAGTTTATCCCTCTACATCATGTCATCTTACTTAAAGCGTTACTCTGTTCTTTTGAACTTAATACTCTAGATGCATGCTGGATAGCGGTCGATGTGTGGAGTAATAGTAGTAGATGCAGGCAGGAGTCGGTCTACTTGTCGCGGACGTGATGCCTATATACATGATCATACCTAGATATTCTCATAACTATGCTCAATTATGTCAATTGCTCAACAGTAATTTGTTCACCCACCGTAATACTTATGCTCTCGAAAGAAGCCACTAGTGAAACCTATGGCCCCCGGGTCTATTTGCCATCATATTAATCTTCCAACACTTAGCTATTTTTATTGCCTTTTATTTTACTATGCATCTTTATCATAAAAATACCAAAAATATTATCTTATTATATCTATCAGATCTCACTTTCGTAAGTGACCGTGAAGGGATTGACAACCCCTTTATTGCGTTGGTTGCGAGGATCTTATTTGTTTGTGTAGGTGTGAGGGACTCGTGCGAGGCCTCCTACTGGATTGATACCTTGGTTCTCAAAAACTGAGGGAAATACTTACGCTACTTTGCTGCATCACCCTTTCCTCTTCAAGGGAAAACCAACGCAGTGCTCAAGGGGTAGCAACAACCTTGTGGCCTCGCCACTCATAAACTTGTTTGTGGAGGCATGCCACGTCATCTTCCTGCGTAAGCTTGACAAGAACAGTATGCCTCACAAACAGGAGCAGCTTTGAACTTCTTGTGCTTCAGTACACCCTGGACAACACGCCTGACAATAGTGAGGCTGGAATACAACTCTTCATTGGTATAAGCGCAAATGGCTTCCATGATCCAACAGCCTAAAAACTCTTTTTTCCCAGTGCGTATATTCAGGTCATCCGCCTCATAGCGAGTGACATGTACAACCACACAATCCTTGTCTGCATCAGGGCTCTAATTGAAACAGAAACAAATTCTAAATTACTTTCCAGTATAAGAAACACAAGTTATTTAAACCACTATGTATAGCATGGGATCGAAGCTAATAAAATTTTGCATTATTCATCACCACATACTTAGATGAAAAACCACAATCGAGATCGGCAAAGAAGAAAATCACCTTGGGCAGCTCAGCGGGGGGGACACATCCTCGAAGGGGGAAAACTGCTCCTGCAGTGCCACGGGGGCTGTAACCTCAAACGGGGCGTTGACCATCTCAGTAGTGGCCGTGAGCGTATCTGGGGTCGGCTCGGTGGCTGCCTCCATCTTCTTGGAGCTCTCTGTCTCGTGGGGATCAGCCTCCCGCGTCTACTCCAATATCGGCAGATCTTTGCCTGGTTCTCCTTGGTCCATCATGAAACTGACGAATACTAGGAGACCACTGAAAGGAAAACACAATCGCAATGACAATGAAACAAAAAAGAGAGTGAGGATCGGTTACTGCTTTGCAAAAGTTCTTTTTTTCTCTGAACGAAAATATACCAACATCACGGATCCGCTTACCTTCCCTTCGTTGGGAGAGAAGAACAGTGGCAGATGCGAGTGTTGCCTTTCTTGAAGACGGTGAGGGAGAAGGGGATTCAGCGAAGAGTGAAATGATGGTTGCTTCGTCCGTCAAACTTAGACTGCGGGGAGGTGGGGTTTTGTGATACGACGGCTCGTTATTGCCGCGCTACGACCGGGGTGACTCTCCGCCTGCATACTGCCTTCTAATTTGGTGGATGGCATTTGGGCCCGCGCGCTGCATGGCCCGCATGTCGGTGAACAAAAGTATAATGGCATTCAGTAGAGGGAGACATTTCGATGACCTAGGAGGAGCCAGAAGCGGTATTGTATCCACTGTACTAGTAGTAATTGTTTTTCTGGGTAGCTGTAGAGTGTCTCCACTGTACTAGTAGTAATTGTTTCTCTGGGCCCAAGACAAAACAGCCCATCCACCCTAGTAAATAGTAAAATCAATTCAAAAGTCCATATATTTACTGAATGAGAGGCGCTACCCACACCCAGCACACCGCCCCCCCAAAAAAACCTGGGTGTTCTTCTTCCTCCTCACTCCCACCCACCTCACGTCAGCTCGCTCCACTCGTACCCCCAAATTCCTCACCTCACTCCTACAGAAAACCCCAGCTCCCCTTCTTCCTCACTACTACAGAAAAACCCCAGCTCCCCTTCTTCTTCACTCGCACTACAACTAGGCTCGTCATTCGTTACTCTGCTCAAATCCGTGAGCGCGACGCAACGCCCTCGAGGAAAATGGAGTCGGCTAACCCCAGCGCCAAGAAGATGAGGCTCCCGCCAGCGGCGACGCCTATTGTAGATCCCGCACCCGGCAGCGCGGGGAGAAGCGGCGACCCCGCCCCCACCGGATCCCAGGAACCCGTAGAATCTCGGGTGGACCGCATCAGCGATCTCCCGGACGCCGTCCTTGGGGAGATCATCTCGCTTCTCCCCACCAAGGATTGCTGCCGCACCCAAGTCCTCTCAATTCGGTGGCGCCCTCTATGGCGCGCCGTGCCCCTTAATCTCGACTGTCGTCAGCTATCTCTCTTCAATGATTTTGAAATCCCCAGAGCCATCATCTCCTCCCACCAGGGCTCCGTTCAAAGCCTCTGCATCCCGTCATGCTACCTGAGCAAGCATACCATGCCCTGCACGGTGGACGCCTGGCTGAAATCCCCTGAATTCACAGAACTACAGCTGCTTGAGTTCTACTATTCCCCTGGAAATCACCTACCAGATACCGAACGCCATCTACCTGTGCCCTCAGCACCGATGTCCATCTCGCGGTTTTCCTCCTCTCTCCACACCGCCACCTTTGCGCTGTGCGACCTACCAGACAATCTGGTACTAAACCTTCGACTCCCATTTCTCAAGAAACTTTCACTTGTGCGGGTTCGTATATCGGAGGCCTCATTGCACAACATCATCCACTCCAGTTGCCCTGCCCTGGAGTGCTTGGTGCTTGTTTTCACAGTTAGAATCGGTTGTCTCCAAATAAAGTCGCCTAACCTTGTAAGAATTGGAATTTCTTTTGACGGAAGGCAGCTCATCATCCAAGATGCCCCTTCACTTCAAAGGTTGATCCTTGATTCTAGTTATTATTCACCGTTGCAAATAACCGTCCTCTCTGCGCCTAAACTGGAGACCTTGGGTGTAATACATGATCTCTGTGCTCATTTCAATATGGTGTTTGGCTCCACAGTTCTTCAGGTACTTTACATTATCATCTACACTTGTAACCATAAGCTGCATTTTAAATTTCTGCGCATAAGTTATATGTCATCTTGGAGTACACATTTTGTACTAATATTATGTTCTATGCTCAATGAAGAGTTTCTCCATGGATGGCCTATCAATGGTGCTGGATTCTGTCAAGATCTTATATATCCAAATGAATAGTTTTGATCTGAACAAGATTATTGGCTTGCTGCAATGCTTTCCATGTCTGGAGAAGTTGTATATAAAGGTGATAATTTCACGCACATTGGAAGCCCGCATATAGTGTACTAGAATTAACCGTTCAGCTGTTGCTCTTTCGACACTCTTTTTTTAGACCTTAACTGTTTTCAATCTTCATGTCTATTTAGGCAACAGGACGGGGTAAGAAAGTTATAACCAATCGGTGGATTCGTAAGCATCGGGATTTTCTCACTTCTCATGAGATTCGATTGAAGACAATAACGCTAGAACGATATGTAGCCAACCGTGCAAACACTAGATTTGTCACATTCTTCCTGCTGAATGCGAGGTTACTATTGTCCATCAGGCTTAAGTTTATCAGCAGCATGGTTTTGACGGATGGGTATGTGGAAGAGCAAAAAAAGGAGTTTCGGGTGGGCAAAAGAGCTTCTGAACGTGCTAGGCTTCTATTTACAACATATTGTGGTCATAATCCAGTAAATTTTATGACCCAGGATGTTCATTCTATGGACCCGACCGATCCATTTGACTGTGACTGCCGAAAACAGTGCTGGAGTTAGATGTTGTTGCCCTTTTCAACCTGGGTTTTTTTGTAAACCTGATGAATAATTAACCCTCGTGCTTTTGTACAGTTTGTAAGCTGGAGTTAGATGTTCTTGCCCTTTTCAACTCGACTGTGACTGTCATATTTTCTTTGAAGCAAGGCAAATGGCTTGCCAGTCGTTTAATTTAGAGTGAAATATTGTAACAACTAACAAATCCCAACCAAGGGAAATAACATCACTCTCGCCGGCTGCTTGAGCTCACTGTGCATTACAGAAGCCAAGTGATTAGCCCCCACCAGCACCCACAAACTTATTTCGAACTAGCACATCAAATGGGCTGTAAATTTTCATAGGAAAGGCTGCATGACCGTGACAGATTTGGATTCTGACATTTGGGACCCGCGAGGAAATAGCCTATCCAAGGTGGTGTCGACTTACTAGCCAGTCAACAAACGATTCTGCCTACCGACCGTTGGATTGACATCCAACATCCGTCGCCTATCTTCTATCTCTTGTCTTCTTCTTCCTCCAGCCACCCAAACCAAACCACCCCGTCGGCTCCGCCTGCTCCCGCCTCCCATGGCTGGCTGCGCCTCCGCCGCCGTACCGTACGTACCCTCCAACGTTGGCCAGTCCCTCCCTCTATTCCCCCACACGTCCTATTATTCTCCGGCGACGTCAGCCCCAACACGCACCCGCACCCGAACCAGTCAACCCTCGTACTCGCCTCCACCTGCGGCTGGACCGGTGCATCTTCCACGGCTCCTGTTCGTTCCATCCGAGGCCTCGCTGTCGTCCTCCGCCTTGCGGCCTTGGTTCGCTCACCGTGCGCGGTGCGCTGCCCTCTTGCGTTGTCAACGTCGTCAACAACCGAGAGGAACAAGGAGATGAATGTACGTGGAGAGGATGACAGTAGGGACCCACCAGCGTCATGGTAGTACGCAAGCAAGTGCCTCTATATTACAAGCCCAAAAATATGGTTCCTCCTAATGGTTGGACATCTGGGGCTCACGCCATTGTCAACGTAGTCAATAAACGAGAGAATTACACTACGAGCGGCTGACACCAGGGACCCAGCAGGTCGCGCAGTTTATTTTTTTCTGAGGAACAAGCAGTTGTTATTTATACTAGTTTTAGCGACGGATCAGGGTAACAACGGGGCTGTGCGGGGGCTGTGCCCCGTCTAGCCAAGGTTTTATTTATGTTTACCACATCATGAGCCCAGTTGTGTTTTTTTCTTGCTGAAAACGGCTAGCCCAGTTCTTTTTTTTAAGAAATACCCAAACGAGGACTACTTGCTTTATCAGCCCTGCTGGGCTGCAAATCTTTCAAGACGAGGAGAGTTTCATTTGGTTTGCCCAGAAATGGGCTGTACATTTTTAAAACACATCAAACCGGGAATTAGTTTCAATTTTTTTCATTACAAGATTTTAAATTCCATTGATTTTTATGTGTGGACAATTATTTGGATTTTATATTTATATAAATTATTTTTCAAAATAGTTTGAATGTGAATCGATATTTCGGGATTAAAAACAGTTGACCGCACCGAAATATGCAAAATTTCGTATACTTTTTAACCGTGGCCACAATATGGGGTGTAATGCTAACAAAAAGAAGATGGGCACCAAAAAAATTCTTAAGAATTAGCAAATGGGCTGTACATTATTAGAAATAATGCACATGAGAGCAGTGACTGTTGGATGTCCATCCAATGGCTGTCGTGCTTCTTCAATCTCTGCTCTTCCTGCTCCAGCCACTCAAACAAGCGCCGCGGGACTGCCTGCTCCCTCCTCCCGTGGCTGGCTATGCTACCGCGCAGGCCTCACCGCCCCACCGTACTCCCATCGCTGGCCTAGCCATCCCTCTACTCACCCACACCTGCTGTTATTCTTTGGGGGCGGCAGACGAACCAGTAAACCCTTGTACTCCTCCGCATGGGAAAAAACTGTCGAGTCTTCCCAGGCTCCGTGTCGTTCCCTTCCTAGGACTCGCCGTCGTCCACCGCCCTGGTGCTCTCGGCGCGGCCTGGTCAACGTGGTCAATGAACGACATCCATCGGAAGTGGACTGTACGTGGAGAGGCTGACAACTGGGTCCACGGCCGCACGCAAGGAAATGCCTCCTTATTACGTGCAAAATAATGATTCCTCCACCTGGCAGCTAGGACCCACGGGAAGGGCTTCTGTATTTCGTGAAAAAACGTCCCCCCCTGACAGGTCGGACCACCAGCTATATCTTCGCACGCAAGGAAGTGCCTCCTTATTACGCACAAAAAAATGAATACCCCCTGCTAGCTGGGACCCACCATAGTGGGTGGCTGACTTGTGGGCCTACTAAGTTGACGGGGACGGAGGGCTTTGTCAACTTAGTCAATATGAACGATTCTAGCTCCAGTGACCGTACGATCTCCATCCAACAGCCATAGTGCTTCTTCAACCTCTGGTCTTCTTGCTCCAGCCGCCTAAAGCAGCGCCGGTCGTGCCGCCTGCTCCTGCCTCCCGTGGCCGCCTGTGCTGCCGCGGAGGCCTCACCGCCCCCATACTACTCCCACCGCTGGCCAGGCCATCCCTCCACTCACCCACACCCCCAGTTATTCTGCGGCGATGGCAGCCTCACACCACAGCCGAACCAGTGAACCCTCGTACTCCTCTCCGCGCGGGCCTCCACTCCCGCGTCTTCCCCGGCTCCACGTCGTCCCCTTCCTAGGCCTCGCCGTCGTCCACTGCCTTGGTGCTCTCGGCGTGGCATGGTCAATGTGGTCAACGACCGACTTCCATCGGAAGAGTACTGTACGTGGAAAGGCTGACAGCTGGGTCCACGGCCACAGCTGGGTCCACGGCCACAGCCCAGTTTTTTGTGATTTGCCAAGTAAGTCGCTTTCTCAGGCCTGTTGGGCTGCAAATTTTTCAAGACGAGGAGAACTTCATTCGGCTGGCCGAGAAAATGGCCTATCAGTAATGAGAAATGGGATGTACATTTTTAAAACACATCAAACCGGCAATTAGTTTCAATTTTTTTTCATTTTGAGATTTTAAATTGCATTGATTTTTATGCGTGGACAATTTGTTGGATTTTATATTGACATTGACAGTCGTACTCCCCTCCGCGTGGGAAACAACTGCCGAGTCTTCCCTGGCTCCGTGTCATTCCCTTCCTAGGCCTCGCCGTCGTCCACCGCCCTGGTGCTCTCGGCGCGGCCTGGTTAACATGGTCAACGACCAACATGCATCTGAAGTGGACTGTACGTGGAGAGGCTGACAGCTGGGTCCACGGCCGCACTCAAGGAAATGCCTCCTTATTACGCGCAAAATAATGATTCCTCCACCTGACATCTGGGACCCACCGAAAGGGCCTCTGTATTTCGCGAAAAAAACGTTACCGTCGCTGACAGCTCGGACCCACCAGCTATATCTTCGCACGCAAGGAAGTGCCTCCTTATTACGCACAAAAAATGAATACTCCCCCAGCTAGCTGGGACCCAGTATAGTGGCAGGCTGACTTGTGGGCCTACTAAGTTGACGGGGACGAAGGGCTTTGTCAACTTAGTCAATATGAACGATTCTAGCTCCAGTGACCGTACGATGTCCATCCAACAGCCATAGTGCTTCTTCAACCTCTGGTCTTCTTGCTCCAGCCGCCTAAAGCAGCGCCGGTCGTGCCGCCTGCTCCTGCCTCCCGTGGCCGCCTGTGCTGCCGCGGAGGCCTCACCGCCCCCATACTACTCCCACCGCTGGCCAGGCCATCCCTCCACTCACCCACACCCCCAGTTAATCTGCGGCGACGGCAGCCTCACACCGCAGCCGAACCAGTGAACCCACATACTCCTCTACGCATGGGCATCCACTGCCGCGTCTTCCCTGACTCCGCGCCGTCCCCTTCCTAGGCCTCGCCGTCGTCCACCGCCCTGGTGCTCTCGGCACGGCGTGGTCAACGTGGTCAAGGAACGACTTCCATCGGACGTGGACTGTACGTGGAGAGGCTGACAGCTGGGTCCATGGCCGCAGCAAGGAAGTTGATGACCCACAAGTATAGGGGATCTATCGTAGTCCTTTCGATAAGTAAGAGTGTCGAACCCAACGAGGAGCAGTAGGAAATGATAAGCAGTTTTCAGCAAGGTATTCTCTGCAAGTACTGAAATAAGTGGTAACAGATAGTTTTGTGATAGGATAATTTGTAACGAGCAACAAGTAACAAAAGTAAAGAAAGTGCAGCAAGGTGGCCCAATCCTTTTTGTAGCAAAGGACAAGCCTGGACAAACTCTTATATAGAGAAAAGCGCTCCCAAGGACACATGGGAATTATCGTCAAGCTAGTTTTCATCACGTTCATATGATTCGCGTTCGGTACTTTGATAATTTGATATGTGGGTGGACCGGTGCTTGGGTGTTGTTCTTACTTGAACAAGCATCCCACTTATGATTAACCTCTATTGCAAGCATCCGCAACTACAACAAAAGTATTAAGGTAAACCTAACCATAGCATGAAACATATGGATCCAAATCAGCCCCTTACGAAGCAACGCATAAACTAGGGTTTAAGCTTCTGTCACTCTAGCAACCCATCATCTACTTATTACTTCCCAATGCCTTCCTCTAGGCCCAAATAATGGTGAAGTGTTATGTAGTCGACGTTCACATAACACCACTAGAGGCTAGACAACATACATCTCATCAAAATATTGAACGAATACCAAATTCACATGACTACTAATAGCAAGACTTCTCCCATGTCCTCAGGAACAAACGTAACTACTCACAAAGCATATTCATGTTCATAATCAGAGGGGTATTAATATGCATATAGGATCTGAACATATGATCTTCCACCAAATAAACCAACTAGCATCAACTACAAGGAGTAATCAACACTACTAGCAACCTACTAGTACCAATCCCGGACTTGGAGACAAGAATTGAATACAAGAGATGAACTAGGGTTTTGAGAGGAGATGGTGCTGGTGAAGATGTCGATGGAGATTGCCCTCTCCCGACGAGAGGAGCGTTGGTGATGACGGTGGCGATGATTTCCCCCTCCCGGAGGGAAGTGTCCCCGGCAGAACAGCTCTGCCGGAGCCCTAGATTGGTTCCGCCAAGGTTCCGCCTCGTGGCGGCGGAGTCTCGTCCCAAAAGGTTGCTTATGATTTCCTCGACGAAAGACCTCATATAGCAGAAGATGGCCACCGGAGAGCCAACAAGGGGCCCACGAGGCAGGGGGCGTGCCCTGGGGGGTAGGGCACGCCCCCCACCCTCGTGGGCAGGTGGTGGCCCCCCTGACGTATTTCTTCCGCTCAGTATTTTTTATTATTTCCAAAAATAACTTTCGTGGAGTTTCAGGACTTTTGGAGTTGTGCAGAATAGGTCTCTAATATTTGCTCCTTTTCCAGCCTAGAATTCCAGCTGCCGGCATTCTCCCTCCTTATGTAAACCTTGTAAAATAAGAGAGAATAGGCATAAGTATTGTGACATAACGTGTAATAACAGCCCATAATGCAATAAATATCGATATAAAAGCATGATGCAAAATGGACGTATCAACTCCCCCAAGCTTAGACCTCGCTTATCCTCAAGCGGAAGCCGATAACGATAAATATGTCCACATGTTTAGAGGTAGAGGTGTCGATAAAATAAAATACGGACATGAGGGCATCATGATTATTCTCATAACAGCAACATATATGAATATTATCATATGATTTCTTATGCTCAAGTAATAATCTACTCACAATGCAAAAGTATGAATCAAAAACTTTATTGAGAACTAACAAACTATAATCGCAGTCATTGAAGCAATTGCCATTTATCATAACATCAGAAAGAGTCTGTGTCAGAGCTTTCTAGCAAGTCCACATACTCAACTATCATTTAGTCTTTCATAATTGCTAACACTCACACAATACTTGTGGTTACAGAGTTTTAGCCGGACACAGAGAAAGATAGGGGCTTATAGTTTCGCCTCCCAACCTTTTACCTCAAGGGTAATGTAAACAATAATAACTCATGCTCCCCTACATCCAATTAGATATATCTATCAGGATCTTTCCAACACCCTGTGCTTGCCAAAGGATAAAATATAAAATGGAAAGGTGAAGATCACCATGACTCTTGCATAAGGTATAAGATAATAACAAAAGATAGGCCCTTCGCAGAGGGAAGCAGAGGTTACCATGCGCTTTCAGGGTTGGATGCACAAAATCTTAATGCGAAAGAACGTCACTTTATATTGCCACTTGTGATATGAACCTTTATTATGCAGTCCGTCGCTTTTATTTCTTCCACATCACAAGATCGTACAAAGCTTATTTCCTCCACACCAATCAATCATACATATTTAGAGAGCAATTTTTATTGCTTGCACCGATGACAACTTACTTGAAGGATCTTACTCAATCCATAGGTAGATATGGTGGACTCTCATGGCAAAACTGGTTTAAGGGTTTTTGGAAGCACAAGTAGTATCTCTACTTGGTGCTAAGAATTTGGCTAGCATGAGGGGGAAAGGCAAGCTCAACATGTTGGATGATCCATGACAATATACTTTATTTCAGATATAAGAAAACATAACCCATTATGTTGTCTTCCTTGTCCAACATCAACTCTTTAGCATGTCATATTTTAATGAGTGCTCCCAATCATAAAAGATGTCTATGATAGTATATTTATATGTGAAACCTCTCTTTCTTTATTACTTCCTATTAATTGCAATGATGACCAAAGCTATGTTTGCCAACTCCCAACAACTTTTAATCATCATACTCTTTCTATGTGAAGTCATTACTCTCAATAAGATCAATATGAACTCTTTATTTCTTTTTATTCTTTTTCTCTTTTCTTTTATTCACTCAAGATCATGGCAAAATAATCAAGCCCTTGACTCAACACTATTCTTTATTATATAGCTCACAGACTCGATTACATAGAGAGATTATAAAGCAAAACTCAAAACTAGATCATGCCATAAACTTTATTCTACTAGATCAAGATACTACTAATAGGATCGAACTAAGAAAACGGTAAAGATAGGAGTGTGATGGTGATACGATACTGGGGCGCCTCCCCCAAGCTTGGCAGTTGCCAAGGGGAGTGCCCATACCCATGTGATTATATCTCCTTCTTTGTTGATGGTGATGAGGATGGTGGTGATGATGGATAGTCGCACATCGAGCGTAAGAGGTCCTCCAGCTTGCGGATAATGCCCTTGAGTGCAACAATATGCTCCTTCAACAAAATATTTTCACGTGTGAGATACTTGTTCTGTATACGAGCTAACTCAATCATCTTGAAGGCTTCGATCTCAGTTGGGGTAAGAAGATTATGATCAAGTTGAAGGATGTCTTCTGCTGCCGGAGCTTGATCCTCCGTGGCCTTCTTGATCCCTTCATCCTTGTTGATCTCCATGGGTTCTTCCCTCTTCAGCTCTATCTTCATTAGCCAAGCATCGTTGTCACAATTGTTGGAGGAGGGGGACGACATGATGCCTGGCCTTGATAACCCTGACAGAAAATAGCTCGAAACAAGAACAAAGGATATTTGCATGATACAGGGGTCAAAACCTTCGAGAGAATATATAATGAATTTTTACCGACCAAAATACGTAACGTGAAAGAAAACGGAGTCCGGAGAGCACACGAGGTGCCCACGAGGTAGGGGGCGCGCCCTGTAGGGTAGGGCGCGCCCTCCACCCTCGTGGAGGCCTCGTGTCCTTCCCGGACTGCTTCTTATTTTTCTATTTTTCTAAATATTCCAAAACAGAGAAATATTGCCTTAAAATCTGTTTTGGAGTCGGTTTACTTACCGTACCACATACCTATTCCTTTTCAGAGTCTGAAATGTTCTGGAAAGTGTCCCTTATGTATTCCTCCAGGGTTACGGTTTCAATAACATTGGTTTCAACATTTATAGGATTACCTGAGATATAATGTTTAATTCTTTGACTGTTCACCACCTTCGGATTTGTGCCTTCGAAGTTGTTGATTTTTATAGCACCGGAACGATAGACCTCCTCGATAACGTAAGGGCCTTCCCATTTAGAGAGAAGTTTTCCTGCAAAAAATCTTAAATGAGAGTTGTATAGCAATACATAATCACCTACATTAAACTCACGCTTTTGTATCCTTTTGTCATGCCATCTTTTAACTTTTTCTTTAAACAACTTGGCATTTTCATAAGCTTGGGTTCTCCATTCATCAAGTGAGCTAATGTCAAATAACCTCTTCTCACCGGCAAGTTTGAAATCATAGTTGAGCTCTTTAATAGCCCAATATGCCTTATGTTCTAGTTCGAGAGGTAAGTGACATGCTTTTCCATAAACCATTTTATACGGAGACATACCCATAGGATTTTTATATGCAGTTCTATAGGCCCATAATGCATCATCAAGTTTCTTGGACCAATTCTTTCTAGATCTATTAACAGTCTTTTGCAAAATTAATTTGAGCTCTCTATTACTCAATTCTACTTGACCACTAGACTGTGGGTGATAAGGAGATGCAATTCTATGATTAACATCATATTTAGCAAGCATTTTCCGGAAAGCACCATGAATAAAATGTGAACCACCATCAGTCATTAAATATCTAGGGACTCCAAACCTCGGAAAAATAACTTCTTTAAGCATCTTAATAGAGGTGTTATGATCAGCACTACTAGTTGGAATAGCTTCTACCCACTTAGTAACGTAATCAACAGCAACTAAAATATGTGTATAACCATTAGAGGCAGGAAAAGGTCCCATATAATCAAAGCCCCAAACATCAAATGGTTCAATAACAAGTGAATAATTCATAGGCATTTCTTGACGTCTACTAATATTACCAATTCTTTGGCATTCATCACAAGATAAGACAAACTTGCAGGCATCCTTGAAGAGAGTAGGCCAATAAAAACCGGATTGCAATACCTTATGTGCAGTTCTATCTCCAGCGTGGTGTCCTCCATAAGCTTCAGAGTGACACTTGCGTAGGATCTGTTCCTGTTCATGCTCAGGTACACAATGTCTAATAACACCATCTACTCCTTCTTTATAAAGATGTGGGTCATCCCAAAAGAAATGTCTCAAATCATAGAAAAACGTTTTCTTTTGTTGGTATGTGAAACTAGGTGGTATAAATTTAGCCACAATATAATTAGCATAATCAGCATACCATGGAGCAGTACGAGAAGTACTTATGACATTTAATTGCTGATCAGGAAAGCTATCATCAATAGGTAGTGGGTCATCAAGAACATTTTCTAACCTAGACAAGTTGTCTGCAACGGGGTTCTCAGCTCCCTTTCTATCAACAATATGCAAATCAAATTCTTGTAGCAAGAGAACCCATCTAATAAGTCTAGGTTTAGCATCTTTATTTTCCATAAGATATTTAATAGCAGCATGATCAGTGTGAATAGTTACTTTAGAATCAACAATATAATGTCTGAACTTATCACAAGCAAATACAACTGCTAAGAATTCTTTTCAGTAGTAGCATAATTTCTTTGAGCATTGTCTAGAGTTCTACTAGCATATTGAATAACATTTAATTTCTTATCAACTCTTTGCCCTAGAACAGCACCTACAACATAATCACTAGCATCACACATAATTTCAAAGGGTAAATTCCAATCAGGTGGCTGAACAATAGGTGCAGAGATCAATGCTTTCTTAAGTATTTCAAATGCTTCTACACAATCATCATCAAAGACAAATGGTATATCTTTTTGTAATAAATTAGTCAGAGGCCGAGAAATTTTTGAGAAGTCCTTAATGAACCTCCTATAAAATCCGGCGTGACCAAGGAAACTTCTTATACCTTTGATGTCCTTGGGACATGGCATCTTTTCAATAGCATCAACCTTGGCTTTATCAACTTCAATACCTCTTTCGGAGAATTTATGCGCCAAGACAATTCCTTCATTAATCATAATGTGACACTTTTCCCAATTCAAGACAAGATTAGTTTCTTCACATCTCTGCAAAACTCGATCAAGGTTGCTCAAGCAATCATCAAAAGAGGATCCATAAACGGAAAAGTCGTCCATGAAAACCTCACAAATCTTTTCACAAAAGTCAGAGAATATAGCCATCATGCATCTTTGAAAGGTAGCAGGTGCATTACATAAACCAAAAGGCATACGTCTATAAGCAAAAGTACCAAAAGGGCAAGTAAAAGTAGTCTTTGATTGATCATTGGCTGACACAGGTATTTGAGAGAAACCAGAATAACCATCTAGAAAGCAAAAATGTGTATGTTTGGATAATCTTTCTAGCATTTGATCGATAAAAGGTAAGGGGTAATGATCTTTCTTAGTAGCCTTATTTAATTTGCGGAAATCAATTACCATCCTATAACCTGTAATAATTCTTTGCGGAATCAATTCATCTTTATCATTAGGAACGACGGTAATACCTCCCTTCTTAGGGACACAATGGATAGGACTTACCCACTTACTATCAGCAACAGGATAAATTATACCTGCCTCAAGAGCTTTAGTATTTCTTTCTTACCACTTCTTTCATCTTAGGATTCAGCCGTCGTTGATGATCACGAACTGGTTTGGCATCTTCTTCCAAATTTATTTTATGTTGACATAGAGTGGGACTAATGCCCTTAAGATCATCAAGAGTATATCCAATAGCAGCACGGTGCTTCTTCAGAGTTTTCAATAATCTCTCTTCTTCATGCTCTGAAAGGTTAGCACTAATAATAACAGGATACATCTTCTTTTCATCAATATAAGCATATTTAAGAGTACCAGGCAACGGTTTAAGCTCAAACACGGGATCACCCTTGGGTGGAGGAGGATCCCCTAGGATTTCAACAGGCAAATTGTGTTTCGGGATAGGTTCCTGTTTAAAGAATACTTCATCTATTTCCCTTCTTTCATTCATAAACATATCATTTTCATGGTCTAGCAAATATTGTTCTAAAGGATCACTAGGAGGTACGGCAATAGAAGCAAGACCAATAATTTCAGCCTTACTAGGTAATTCCTCTTCACGGTGTTGTCTACTAAATTTAGAGAAATTAAACTCATGAGACATATCACCCAAGCCAATAGTAACAACACTCTTTTCACAGTCTATCCTAGCATTAACTGTGTTCAAGAAGGGTCTACCAAATATAATGGGACAAAATCTATCTTGTGGGGAACCAAGAACAAGAAAATCAGCAGGATATTCCCACACAAGACTTCAACATCTCTAACAATTCCAATGGGTGATATTGTATCTCTATTAGCAAGTTTGATGGTAACATCAATACCTTCTATCTCAGCAGGTGCAATTTCATGCATAATTTCTTTGTATAAGTCATGAGGTATAGCACTAGCACTAGCACCCATATCACATAAGCCATGATAACAATGGTCTCCTATTTTAACAGAAATAACAGGCATGCCTACCACAGGTCTATGTTTATCTTTAGCACAAGGTTTGGCAATTCTAGCAGTTTCATCGCAGAAATAAATAACATGCCCATCAATATTACCAGCCAAGAGATCTTTAACAATAGCAATATTAGGTTCAACTTTAATTTGCTCTGGAGGGGTATAAGTTCTAATATTGCTTTTACGAACCACAGTTGAAGCTTTAGCATGATCCTTTATTCTAATAGGGAAAGGTGGTTTCTCAACATAAGAAGTAGGAACAACAGGATCATTATAAGTGATAGTCTTTTCTTCAAATTTAATAGGTGCAGCTACTTTTACTTCTATGGGAGGATGATATTTAAACCACTTCTCCTTGGGGAGATCAACATAAGTAGCAAAAGATTCACAGAAAGAAGCTACTATCTCAGAGTCAAGTCCATATTTAGTGCTAAACTTATGGAAAACATCGGTATCCATAAAAGATTTAACACAATCAAACTTAGGTTTCATACCTGACTCCTTACCTTCGTCGAGATCCCAATCTTCAGAGTTGCGTTTAATTCTATCCAATAAATTTCATTTGAATTCAATAGTCTTCGTCATAAAAGAGCCAGCACAAGAAGTATCGAGCATGGTGCGATTGTTATCAGAAAGCCGAGCATAAAAACTTTGAATAATTATTTCTCTTGAGAGCTCATGATTGGGGCATGAATATAACATTGATTTAAGCCTCCCCCAAGCTTGAGCGATGCTTTCTCCTTCGCGAGGCCAAAAATTATATATATAATTGCGATCACGATGAACAAGATGCATAGGATAAAACTTCTGATGAAATTCCAATTTCAATCGTTTGTAGTTCCATGACCCCGTATCATCACATAGCCTATAACATGTCGATGCATATCCCTTCAAAGATAAAGGGAAGGCCTTCTTCTTAATAACATCACCAGGTATACCTGCAAGCTTAAATAATCCACAAACTTCATCCACATAGATTAGGTGCTCATCAGGATGCTTTGTTCCATCTCCTGCAAAAGGATTAGCTAGCAGTTTTTCTAACATACCCGAAGGAACTTCAAAGGGAACATTTTCATTTTCAGTAGGTTCAGTAGGTTGAGGGGCAACTCTTTGCTCTACTGGTCGGGGTGAAGATACCCCGAACAAGCCCCTCAGAGGATTACTTTCCATAGTAACAAGTGACAGTAAATTTCAGCACACTATATAAATTTTTCCAATTCACCCAAAGGCGCTTCACTCCCCGGCAACGGCGCCAGAAAAGAGTCTTGATGACCCACAAGTATAGGGGATCTATCGTAGTCCTTTCGATAAGTAAGAGTGTCGAACCCAACGAGGAGCAGAAGGAAATGATAAGCGGTTTTCAGCAAGGTATTCTCTGCAAGTACTGAAATAAGTGGTAACAGATAGTTTTGTGATAGGATAATTTGTAACGAGCAACAAGTAACAAAAGTAAATAAAGTGCAGCAAGGTGGCCCAATCCTTTTTGTAGCAAAGGACAAGCCTGGACAAACTCTTATATAGAGAAAAGCGCTCCCGAGGACACATGGGAATTATCGTCAAGCTAGTTTTCATCACGTTCATATGATTCGCGTTCGGTACTTTGATAATTTGATATGTGGGTGGACCGGTGCTTGGGTGCTGTTCTTACTTGAACAAGCATCCCACTTATGATTAACCTCTATTGCAAGCATCCGCAACTACAACAAAAGTATTAAGGTAAACCTAACCATAGCATGAAACATATGGATCCAAATCAGCCCCTTACGAAGCAACGCATAAACTAGGGTTTAAGCTTCTGTCACTCTAGCAACCCATCATCTACTTATTACTTCCCAATGCCTTCCTCTAGGCCCAAATAATGGTGAAGTGTTATGTAGTCGACGTTCACATAACACCACTAGAGGCTAGACAACATACATCTCATCAAAATATCGAACGAATACCAAATTCACATGACTACTAATAGCAAGACTTCTCCCATGTCCTCAGGAACAAACGTAACTACTCACAAAGCATATTCATGTTCATAATCAGAGGGGTATTAATATGCATATAGGATCTGAACATATGATCTTCCACCAAATAAACCAACTAGCATCAACTACAAGGAGTAATCAACACTACTAGCAACCTACTAGTACCAATCCCGGACTTCGAGACAAGAATTGGATACAAGAGATGAACTAGGGTTTTGAGAGGAGATGGTGCTGGTGAAGATGTCGATGGAGATTGCCCTCTCCCGACGAGAGGAGCGTTGGTGATGATGATGGTGATGATTTCTCCCTCCCGGAGGGAAGTGTCCCCGGCAGAACAGCTCTGCCGGAGCCCTAGATTGGTTCCGCCAAGGTTCCGCCTCGTGGCGGCGGAGTCTCGTCCCGAAAGGTTGCTTATGATTTTTTTCCTCGACGAAAGACCTCATACAGCAGAAGATGGCCACCGGAGAGCCAACAGGGGGCCCACGAGGCAGGGGGCGTGCCCTGGGGGGTAGGGCGCGCCCCCCACCCTTGTGGGCAGGTGGTGGCCCCCTGACGTATTTCTTCCGCTCAGTATTTTTTGTTATTTCCAAAAATAACTTTCGTGGAGTTTCAGGACTTTTGGAGTTGTGCAGAATAGGTCTCTAATATTTTCTCCTTTTCCAGCCTAGAATTCCAGCTGCCAGCATTCTCCCTCCTTATGTAAACCTTGTAACATAAGAGAGAATAGGCATAAGTATTGTGACATAATGTGTAATAACAGCCCATAATGCAATAAATATCAATATAAAAGCATGATGCAAAATGGACGTATCAGAAGTGCCTCCTTATTACGCGGAAAATAATGATTCCTCCACCTGACAGCAGGGACCCACCGGACGGGCAACCGTATTTCGCGAAAAAAACGTTTCCCCCCTGACTGCTGGGACCTACCAGCGACATCTTCGCACGTAAGGAAGTGCGTCCGGGCAAAAAATGATTCGCCCCCCTAACTGCTGGGACCCACCAGCTACATCTTCGTACGCAAGGAAGTGCCTGACAGTCGGGACCCGCCTGGTCGAAGCGTACGTAGCGTTGTCATTCTAGTCGCGAACGTGTAAGTACATACTGGTCCATGTAGAGGCGCGCACGTGTCGTAGTAGAGGCGCGCATGTAGCATGTACACGTACGTACAGCGGCCAGTGTGCAAGAAAGAAAATACGGCCACGTACGTACATACGGGCAGGGTCTCGAACGCCTACTCGCGCATACGTACGGCCAGGGCTCGTGTACATGGCTGGGTCGGAACGGAGAAATAGCGTCGTCGTCGTGTTCATGGGGAGCCAACCGGCTGGGTCGGAACGGAATGCGTCGTCGTGTTCATCGGGATGGCTTGGACGGAACAGCCGATGGAAACGAGGCCTGGCGTACCGTAGAACGGAGGAAACGGCCTTGTGTTCGACCGGCCACGGTCGAAACGGGATCCTGTTCATCGGGAGGGTCTGGCATACCGCAAAATGGAGGAAACAGACCTCCTACGATCTAAACGGGGTTCCTGTTCATCGGGAGGGGTGTGGCGTACCGCAAAACGGAGGAGACGGACTTGTGTTGGAGCGCTACGGTCGAAACAGGGGTCCTGTTCATCGGGAGGAGTGTGGTGTACCGCAAAACGGGACTCCACGGGATACTGTTCATCTCCACCGACGACCCCCTCCAGCCTCCACGGGCTACTGTTCATCCACCGTCGACCTCCTCCAGCCTCCACCTGCGACTGTTCATCCACGGGCTCCTGTTCATCCAGCCTCCACTGCGCGCTACTCCTCCGGCTACAGTTCAACCAGCCCTCTCCACGGGCTCCTGTTCAACCACCCCTCCACCGGCTACTGTTCATCCAGCCCTCCACTGTCTACTGTTCATCCAGCCCTCCACGGGGTGGTCCTGTTCATCCAGCCCTCCACGGGGTCCTATTCATCTAGCCCCAACCGGCTCAATCGATCGGGGTCCTGTTCATCCAGAGGCAACACCACGGGGTGATGTTCATCCACCCCCACCGGGAACTGTTCATCCAACCCCCCCCCCCCAGCAACGCTCACTGTTCATCCAGAGGCAGCATCAATCGGCTTCAGTTAGCAGCAGTAGCGAAGGAATCGCTCGATCGGGTTCAGTTAACAGCCATCGATCGATCGCTCGGGTTCAGTAACGCGTAGCCTGCAGTGCAATCGCTCGGGTTCAGTTAGAACCCAATGCCTCGCTCGGGTTCAGTTAGAGCCCAACACCTCACACCCACGCGTGTGCGTGTATGAGAGAAACGCGCATCGCCTCGGCCCCGACCACCCACCGTAACCGGGAACACCCCGATATTTTCCTCGCCCTCGCTTCTACCACGGTTTTTTCTGTCATGGACGGCCCAAAGAATGTCATGCAGCTGCGTCTCCGGCCCACCCAGGACGAAAAGCCCATTTTCTGTCATGATTTTTTGTCATAGAAGTAGGAGCCCACCACATCTATGATGATACCGGGTTTTGTCATAATTATCGTCATAGATGTGTCATAAGTATGACAGAAAAAAATTCGTTCGGCCCAAAATGTCACGGATGTGTCTTTTTTTGTAGTGTCTGCAGCGTAAGGTACTGTCTATGATATCACATCACAATTTGAACTACATTTCTGCATTTGCCTTAATGTCTCACTTGTACGAAAACTGTTAGTAGAAGAACATTCATTCTCAAGGGACCACAGAATCTCGCAACTATACTGCACACTTCATTGCTCTTGTGACTACCTCTTGCCCTGTATAACCATACTTACTTTCATAGTTGTTTGATTATGTAGCATCACTTCACATGTTAGCCTCGTTATCGTCCATTTGGTGGACATTATAAGACCTGTATGGACTCTTACATAAATTTAGAATTAACCCAATGCTTTTGAAGAGGTTTAGCTCTGCAGTCCTCTTGTAAGGACTGGGTCGTCTATCACTGTACTTACATTAACAGCTACTCCCTCCATCCCATAATATAAGAACGTTTTGTACAGTACACAAGTGTTCAAAACACTCTTGTATTATGGGAAGAGGGATTGGTTCATTGTGTAGCATTCTGCAACTTATCTCCCTCGCCCAGCATTTACTAAAAAATATCAGCTCTATATTTAATCTTACCAAAAAGTTGAATACACAAACAATGCCAGTGTAGAAGTGTAGACCATTGCTCTTGTCGGTACATTTTGTCTTGTAACGCTTGTACTTCCAGGGATCGGTAGTTGATTATGTAGCATCAATCTACATCTTATCTTCATTATCCTCTATCCCTTCCAGTATTATCATATCTATAATTACTCTCTACAAAATGTAGAGTACAGGCAATGCTTATGAAGAAGATTATGTGCTGAAATTCTTGAGTTATCCTTCCCTTGACATGGAGAAGGGCATTATAAAGCCGATGTCAACTATTAATGTAAGTCAGTCCTTCTAAAGCCTTTATCCTCAACTGTTGTTTAATTTGCTCATACTCCCTATCGTTAACTGTTGTTTAGTTTGTTGTTTCTATCAAAATGCATGTTCGTAAAAACCGTAAGTTCCAAGTTTTACTTGTAAAACCAAATTCCTTATTCATACCATGCACATTACTCAATACTCCCTATATGTATGATTGTTTTTTGGATCTATAATCCAGTGTGTGGTGAAGCAGCCCACGTTTGCACCTTGTCATCTCATATTTTATCTGATGTGGCTAATGATATGAACAACATGCCATGCACATTAACCAAAATAGATACAATGATTGTCTTTGCCCTTCATCTATGCTTGTTATGTTGACATGGTAATCCAGTAGTGTGGTGAACCTCCCCGCATTATGAACAATGCCAAATTATGCTATTGATATTTTGAACTTACTCTTTATTTTCTAATTTGAAATTGGATGGAATTGACAGCACAGTTATCATCTTTGTTTATACACGTGCAAAACATGTCATCTCTCTGCTTGTTTCAGGGTGATATGCCTAATGGCACGCACAAGTCTGCTGAAGGCTATGAGACAAATCCAACATATATTGCAGCAAAGAAGGCAAAACATCTTGAACATAGCGAGACAACCCCAAAGTCTTGTCT
Source organism: Triticum aestivum (assembly GCF_018294505.1). NCBI lineage: Eukaryota > Viridiplantae > Streptophyta > Magnoliopsida > Poales > Poaceae > Triticum > Triticum aestivum. Next base: position 76,786,916 of record NC_057796.1, read on the forward strand.
TGATGTAGTGTTCAAGTTACTTGAGACTAGCAGTCAGACAAGCTCACAGAATTCGCTGTCTGAATTAGTTCGACTTCTTTAGTCCCAAGTTCTAGCAGAAAGGCATTCTGCAACTCAACTTCAACTTGAAGTCCTATCTCTAAGAAAGATTGCGGAGAACACCAATGAGAACCTCATTGCTAAACAACTACACCTGGAAGCTATGACCGACATGCTAGGCCGGTCTCACAGCCTTGCTCAGCAGCTTGTGCAGCAGTTCCCGCACAAGGCTAACCTTTTTTGAACTGTCTTGGAAGTGGTCTCGGTTTAGTATTATTTTGTTACGCTGCAATGGTGCCCAGTTTTTGTAATCTGCTTCTTCGTTGCACTTTATGATCACTAGTGGTGAACTTCGACGCCCGGTGGATGTAATATACAATAAATCCTTTATTGTATAGTGTAGGTTTATTCTAAGTTACTATGCCGTAATTTCTTTATTGTATAGAGTAGGTTTGTTCTTAATTCCTACTAGTTACTGCCATCATTCGCTATCTAAAAAAATCTGATGTAGTCGACCAGGCTGAAACATTCGCCTCTAACGGGCCTGGTTTTTAGCGGGCCACAATTGGGCCGGCCTACAACTTTCTTGGGCCCGAATGGCCATTGGGGCATTCACACTTTGCGCCAGGCCCACAACTTACTCCGGCCTATATTCGGCCCAAATTTTAGTTGGGCCTTTTGTGGACCCAGCGCTTAGTTTGGCCCATGTAGCTTTGGGCCATTAACAGGCTGAATATTCTGCTGGCCTGTTACGGCCCAGAAGAAACCATGGGCCTTTAGTAGGCCAAAATGCATGTTGGGCCTCAATTTTCACTAGTCGTCGACGGGCCTTCAGCAGGCTGAAATGTAGACCAGGCCTTTTTTGGCCTAGTTATATGACGGGCCATTACCAGGCCAAAACATATCTCGGGCCTTAGTTGGCCCACTAATATCATGGGCCTTTAAGAGGCCGAAAGCTTAGTACAGGCATCAACAGGCCGAATTATACGACAGGCCTTTAACAAACCCAAAGTCACGTTGGCTGAACTGTTGCCACCTTTATCAAGGGCCGTTAGTGGGCCGGATCTCGCGTCGGACCATATATGGCCCATGGGCAGCACGGGCCATTCCCAAGCCGAAAGACACACCGGGCTGAAATGGGCCCATGTCTACATCGGGCCTCTAACAGGCCGAAAGTCACTGGGCCGTAATTGCGCCCAAATATTCGGCGAACAATTAATGGGCCAGATCTGGCTTCGAGCCGTAAATGGGCCATGTTTGAACAGGTCGTTATTGGGCTGGCCCACTAGTACCTGAGTAAGTACTACGAGCCATTGACTAGGCCGGCCTTTTTAACCTATATGGGCCTCTGTTGGGCCCTGCCACATGTCGACGTATCATAGGCATGTCTCCTCCAATGGACGGACGACATCTGGCCCACCGAGGAGCAGACACGTGTTTCCTCTAGCCAATGATGATTTTACACGTGGAAATGCCCATTGGTTCGGGCTGTTAACGGGTTATCGGATCCAAACCGGAACCCGATAGCTTAACGGCAACCCGTTACGGTGGATGCCATGTGTCGGTCACCCTTGACGAAAGCACTTCTATGACGCGCGATTTATCGTCATGGAAGTGGACACTTCCGTGATGATAATCTTGGTAATGTCATGGAACACTTCTACGACAGCACAGGTATGACTATCTTGATTCTGTCATAAAATCGTCATGGATGTACATGCATGACAAAAAACGTGACCTACTGTGACAAACAGGTATCATCACGGAAGTGTATTTTTTTGTAGTGGTAATGTGTGCAAGCACTGAAATTATAAGTAACGAGTAGTTTGATAGCAAGGTAATTTGTAACGAGCAAGTAACGATAATAGTAACAAAAGTGCGGCAAGGTAGCACAATCCTTTTGAGGCAAAGGACAGGCCAAAACGGTCTCTTCTAATAAGCAAAGTGTTCTTGACGGTACAAGGGAATTTCATCTAGTCACTTTCATCATGTTGGTTCGATTTGTGTTCACTACTTTGATAATTTGATATGTGGGTGGATCGGTGCTTAGGTGCTGTTCTTACTTGAACAAACCTCCTACTTATGATTAACCCCCTCGCAAGCATCCGCAACTACGAGAAAAGTATTAAGAATAAATCTAACCATAGCATTAAACTTTTGGATCCAAATCGGTCCCTTAGGGAATAGCGCATAAACTAGGGTTTAAGCTTCTGTCACTCTCGCAACCCATCATCTAATAACTACTCCACAATGCATTCCCTTAGGCCCAAATATGGTGAAGTGTCATGTAGTCGACGTTCACATGACACCACTAAGGGAATCACAACAAACATACCATCAAAATATCGAACACATATAAAATTCACATGATTACTTGCAACAAGATTTCTCCCGTGACCTCAAGAACAAAAGTAAATACTCACAAATGATAATCATTCTCAAGATCAGAGGTGTATTAAATAGCATAATGGATCTGAACATATAATATTCCACCAAATAAACCATATAGTAATCAACTACAAGATGTAATCAACACTACTCGTCACCCACAAGTACCAATCTATAGTTCCGGTACAAGATTGAACACAAGAGATGAACTAGGGTTTGAGAGGAGATGGTGATGTTGAAGATGTTGATGGAGATTTCCCTCCCCAAGATGGGAGAGTTGTTGGTGATGATGATGACGATGATTTCCCCCTCCGGGAGGGAAGTTCCCCCGGCGGAATCACTCCGCCAGAGGGCAAAAATGCTCATGCCCAAGTTCCGCCTCGAGACGGCGGCGCTCCGTCCCGAAAGTCCTCCCCTTATTTTTTCTAGGTCAAAATGCCAGAAGAGGGGCACTGGAGGTGGGCTGGGCTGAGCACAACCCACCAGGGCGCGCATGGGGGGCCTGTCGTGCCCTGGTGTCTTATGCTCACCATGTGGCCCCCCTCCGGTAGTTATTTGCTCCAGTATTTCTTATTTATTCCATAAAAATTCCTCGTGAAGTTTCAACCCATTTTGAGTTGTGCAGAATAGGTAGCCTGACGTAGCTTTTTCAGGTCCAGATTTCCAACTGCCGGAATTCTCCCTCTTTGTGTGAACCTTGCATATTATGAGAGGAAAGGCATTAGAATTACTCCAAAAATCATTATTATGCAATAAAACATTATAAATAAGAGTAGGTAAACATGATGCAAAATGGACGTATCACACCACCTGCTAGTAATCTTAACATGTCGCAAGTAATTGATAATGGTACTTCTGCTATGAGTGATACTTATGATGATGCTACTACTTTGCTTGATAATACTGTGCCACTGGGTGAATTTCTTGATGAACAATTTGCTAGAGCTAAAGATATTGAGAATGTTAAAACTGATGATATTTCTGAAACTAATGAAATTATTGAAACTGAACACTTTGAAACACATGCTAGACCTAGCTCTCCTAGGTATGAATTGGCTGATATACCTGAGGGTTATGTTATGGATGAAGAGGTAGCTAGGGACTTTCTTGCTTGTAAGGATAGAGATGATCTTAAGAAATTGCTATGCAAATGGAAAGAAAAATCTTTGAATGCTAGAATGCAATATGATCCTAAGTTTGCTACTTCACCTATCTTTGTTACTGATAAGGATTATGAATTCTCTGTCGATCCTGAGTTAATTACTTTGGTTGAATCTGATCCTTTCCATGGTTACGAATCTGAAACTGTTGTGGCACATCTTACTAAATTGAATGATATAGCCACCCTATTTGCTCATGAGGAAAAAATTCGCTATTATTATATTCTTAAGTTGTTTCCTTTCTCATTAAAGGGTGATGCTAAGATATGGTTTAATTCTCTTGCTCCTGGTTGTGCGCGTAGTCCCCAGGATATGATATATTACTTCTCTGAAAAATATTTTCCTGCTCATAAGAAACAAGCTGTCTTACAGGAAATATTTAACTTTGTGCAAATTCAAGAAGAGTCTCCCACAAGCTTGGGGGAGGCTTCTCCGATTACTTAATGCTTTGCCTGATCATCCTCTCAAGAAAAATGAAATACTTGATCTCTTTTATAATGGACTAACCGATGCTTCTAGGGACCACCTGGATAGTGTGCTGGTTGTGTTTTCAGGGAATGAACTATGAAACAAGTTGAAGTATTATTGAATAATATATTGAGCAATGATAATGATTGGACTCTTCCCGAACCACCTCCTAAGCCAACTCCGAAGAAGAGAGGTATTCTATTTCTCGTCCTGAAGATATGCAAGAGGCAAAGAAATCTATGAAATAAAAAGGTATTAAAGCTGAAGATGTTAAGAATTTACCACCTATTGAAGAAATGCATGGTCTCAATACCCCGACACAGGTAGTAGAGGTAAATTCTCTCTATAGATTTTATGAAGGTGATATTCCTCATAATAAGCTGCTAGTCAATGCTTGGATGAGTTTGATAACTTTATTGTTAAATAAAAAAACTTCAATGCATATGTTAGTAGACAATTGAAACGTAATGCTTATATGCTTGACTGTTTGGGTGACTATATGTGTAGAACCATTAATGATCTCAAGATTATTAGTAAGCATGCTTCCATGGTTAAAACTCAAGTAGAACATGTTCTCAAGGCACAAACTGATTTGTTGAATGAGTTGAATAATAAGAACAATGATCATGTTGTTAGAGTTATGACTAGGAGTGGTAAAATGACTCAGGAACCTTTGTATCCTGAGGGTCATCCTAAGAGAGTAGAACAAGACTCTCAGAGAATCAATGCTGATAACCTAGTTCATCTAAAAAGAAAAATGATAGGGCTTTGCATACTTCTAGTGAACCTACTATAGGCACACCTGAGAATCCGAATGATATTTCTACTTCTGATGCTGAAACACAATCTGGTGATGAACATGAGCCTAGTGATGATGTTAATGATGATGTTCATGTTGATGCTCAACCTAGTAATGAATGATAATGATGTGGAGATAGAACCTGCTGTTGATCTTGATAACCCACAACCTAAAAATAAAAGATATGGTAAGAGAGACTTCGTTGCTAGGAAACATGGTAAAGAAAGAGAACCGTGGGTTCAGAAACCCATGCCCTTTCCTCCTAAACCATCCAAGAAAAAGGATGATGAGGACTTTGAGGTCTTCGTTGAAATGCTTAGACCTGTCTTTTTACGCTTGCATTTGACTGATATTCTGAAAATGTCTCCTTATGCTAAGTATATGAAAGATATTGTTACAAATAGAAGAAAGATACTGGAAGCTGAAATTTCCACCATGCTTGCTAATTACACATTTAAGGGTGGAATACCAAAGAAACTAGGAGATCCAGGAATACCAACTATACCATGCTCCATTAAAAGAAACTATGTTAAAACTGCTTTATATGATTTGGGAGCCAGTGTTAGTGTTATGCCTTTCTCTTTATATCGTAGACTTGATTTGAATAAGTTGACACCAACTGAAATCTCTTTGCAAATGGCCAATAAATCAACTGATATGCCCATCGGTGTTTGTGAGGATGTACCTGTCGTAGTTGCAAATGTTACTATCTTAACGGACTTTGTTATTCTTGATATTCCCGAGGATGACAGTATGTCGATCATCCTTGGTAGACCCTTTTTGAGTACTGCAGGGGCTGGTATTGATTGCAACAAGGGCAATGTCACTTTTCATGTTAATGGTAATGAGCATACGATACACTTTCCAAAGAAACGACCTCAAGTGAATAGTATCAATTCTATTGGAAAATTTTCAACAATTACTATTGGAGATTTTGAATTCCCTATTCCTACTGTCAAAAAGAAATATGATATTCTTATTGTTGGGGACATGCATATCCCCGTTGAGGTAACATAGTGTTATATGAAGATTCTCTGGTTTCATGTCATTCGGAAGAAGTTGTTAATAAGACTTGATCAACCTTATTAATGGATTCCTTTTGATGGGCATGAGATGGATGAATTTAGTAAACACAAACTTTCCGTACCCACTCTTTTATTCTCTGTTATTTATAATTAATAAAGCAAAAATGCTATTATTTTTCTGTTTTCTGAATTATCTGTGCAATAAAAAAATGACCAAAAAATAAAAGTTCCCCAAATGCCCTGAAAATTTTGTATAATTTTTTCTAGAATATTTGAGAATTTTTGGCACTAAGAACACATCATGGGGTTGCACCAGTGGGCCACAATCCCACAGGGCGCGCCCACCCCCCTGGGCGCGCCTAGGTGGCTTGTGGGTGCCACGTGGGCCCCCCTCACTTATTCCAGCACCCCTCCACTTCGTCTTCCTCCAGAAAAAATCCCACCATTGCTCAAACCCGTGTTCTTGCTCATTTGCTGCCATTTTTTATCTCCTTGCTCATTGCTCCATTTCCGAAACTATTTTGTGAGATTGTTCTTCGGTATGTGACTCCTCTAATGGTCCAATTAGTTTTTGTTCTAGTGCATTATATATTGCAATTTTTCGCTACTGTGGTGACCTTGTTCTTGAGCTTGCATGTCAAATTTATATGGTCCAAAGTAGTTTTGTTGCATGATATAGCCTCTAGGCACTTGTAGGAGTAGTTGCTATTACTTTGGTTGAGTTTTGTTCACTTTTATTTTGAGTCACTAAAAATTTCAGAAATTTTTCAGAGGAGAAAAAATATTTAGGAAGAGATACTAAGGTGGTTCTTCAAGGAAGCAAACCCCAAGGCTCGCGATACGTGAGCCGGACCTTGAACCACCAAGGGAAGCTGTAGTACGGCCTTGCAAATGGCCGTTGGATCAATTCATGGTTCATGCAGGTTTCAAGGAGGAATTTGATGCATACGTACAAAATGCTGGCCTTGAGGACTTCGTGTCAGATAAGTGTCGGCAGTACTATCACCTCACTGATTCATTTGTGCGAAGATTTAAGTTTACATCCTAGCGCAATACTCATTCTGTTCTATTTGATCTTTATGATAAATCATTTACCATGGACCTAGAAGATTTTAATGATGCATGCAAAATTCCACAATGGGGCATTCATAGTGAACCTCGTAAAATAGATTATAATGATTTCCTTGCTAGCATCACTGTGGGAGAAACTAGAAATATTACACAAGCTACCATAGGGAGCATTCACTTTCCAGCCAGACATTATTTTGCTCTCTTTATAGGTAGATGCATTAATGGTAAACATGATCATAGCCACCTTTGTGCATCAGATCTTAGTGTCCTCAAGTGTGCGGTAATGGGTGATAAACGATATAACTTGGGGGCTATTATTGCAAGGAGGTTGCATAATAATGCTAAAGATGGGGATTTCTTTTGTGGGATTTATGCCACCCGTTTAGCTAATTATCTCGGGGTACCCATAAGGTAGGATGACATTGAGTTACCACTTGCTTTCCTTGATTATAATGCTATGGTACGCTGCCAGTTTCTTGAGAGGAATGAATAGTCCCTCCTATACCGACTAATCTTTGACAGGCAGTGTGCTATCATATTACCCTTCCTGCTCCTGCCTTCTTTGACTCCCAGGTAAAATGAAGATACTGTATAACCAGGGAGGAGGCAGCTGAGTACGAGAAAGAGAGGGAGACTGCTCGCCTTCACGAGGCAGCTCTCCAAGTGGTAGCTGCCGCATCCTAGTAAAACCCCAACTACAACTTTGGATATCCGCCAGGCTAGCCCTGTCCCTAGACCAACTTAGGCCAAAAGCCTAAGCTTGGGGGAGTACGTATTTCTCACCAACATTACATTCATGTTCACACATTCATTCCAGTTGTCGGTGTTCATACTTTTTCATTGTATCATATCCATGCTAGTTTATTGTTCTCACTTTCTTCTTGTGTGTTTGAAAAACATTGAGTAAATCCAAAAAAAATTAGTTCTCGCTTCTTTCTAGCTTTTCTTTTAAGTTTATTTAGTAGTATTAAAAGAAAACCCAAAAAGATTTCCCGTTCCTCTTTTGCTTGTTGGGAGCTTTCCCGTGTAAATAGTTTTTCTCATTCTTGTTTTGCTTTCTTCAGAAAAACAAAAACTCTAAAAAAATCAGTGTGTTTCTTTGAAATTCTTTTCCTTTTTCTTTGGGTCGAGAGGAGAAGACCATGATGAAAATGTTGAGTGGCTCTCATATGCATTATTGTTGATCTAACAAAGAGCCCATATTACCTTGTCTTCTCCTTTGAACAAATGTTTGCAGATTCCAGCTTAGTCCAATGCACGTTGAGGGAGTCCTGGATTAAGGGGTCCTCGGGCGTCCGGCCTGTTAGCCATGGGCCGGACTGTTGGGCTGTGAAGATACAAAGACCGAAGACTCTACCCGTGTCCGGATGGGACTCTCCTTGGCGTGGAAGGCAAGCTTGGCGACCAAATATGAAGATTCCTTTCTTTGTAACCGACTTTGTACAACCCTAGTCCCCTCCGGTGTCTATATAAACCGGAGGGCTTAGTCCAGAAACAGATATAGTCAGACAGGCTAGACTTCTAGGATTTTAGCCATTACGATCTTGTGGAAGATCAACTCTTGTAATACTCATATCCATCAAGATCAATCAAGCAGGAAGTAGGGTATTACCTCCATAGAGAGGGCCTGAACCTGGGAAAACATTGTGTCCCTCGTCTCCTGTTACCATCGACCTTAGACGCACAGTTCGGGACCCCCTACCCGAGATCCGCCGGTTTTGACACCGACATTGGTTGTGATGCCCCCGATTCAGTCGTACACTAATCATACATGCAAACGTGTACGATCAAGATCAGGGACTCACGGGAAGATATCACAACACAACTCTAAAAAAAAGTCATACAAGCATCATAATACAAGCCAGGGGCCTCGAGGGCTCGAATACAAGTGCTCGATCATAGACGAGTCAGCGGAAGCAACAATATCTGAGTACAGACATAAGTAAACAAGTTGCCATAAGAAGGCTAGCACAAACTGGGATACAAATTGAAAGAGGCGCAGGCCTCCTGCCTGGGATCCTCCTAAACTACTCCTGGTCGTCGTCAGCGGCCTGCACGTAGTAGTAGGCACCTCCGGTGTAGTAGGAGTCGTCGTCGACGATGGCGTCTGGCTCCTGGGCTCCAGCATCTGGTTGCGACAACCAGGAAGAAAGGAAAGGGGAAAAGGGGGAGAAAAGCAACTGTGAGTACTCATCCAAAGTACTCGCAAGCAAGGATCTACACTACATATGCATGGGTATTTGTGTAAAGGGGCAATATCGATGGACTGAACTGCAGAATGCCAGAATAAGAGGGGGATAGCTAGTCCTGTCGAAGACTACGCTTCTGGCAGCCTCCATCTTGCAGCATGTAGAAGAGAGTAGATGGTAAGTTCACCAAGTATCATCGCATAGCATAATCCTACCCGGCGAACCTCCCCTCGTCGCCCTGTGTGAGAGCGATCACCGGGTTATATTTGGCACTTGGAAGGGTGTGTTTTATTAAGTATCCGGTTCTAGTTGTCATAAGGTCAAGGTACAACTCCGGGTCGTCCTGTTACCGAAGATCACGGCTATTCTAATAGATAAACTTCCCTGCAGGGGTGCACCACATTACCCGACACGCTCGATCCCTCTGGCCGGGCACACTTTCCCGGGTCATGTCCGGCCTCGGGAGATCAACACGTCGCAGCCCCACCTAGGCTCAACAGAGAGGTCAGCACGCCGATCTAAATCCGATGCACGCAGGGGTCTGGGCCTATCGCCCATTGCACACCTGCATGTTGCATACGCGGCCGGTGAGCAGACCTAGCCTCCCTTATACAAGACCAGGCGTTCCAGTCCAACCCGGCGCGCGCCGCTCAGTCGCTGATGTCAAAAAGAGCTTCGGCTGATACCACGACACTGGTTGCCCATATCTTGTCCCACGTGGCGGTTAGTGCGTATAAGGTCAATGACCAAACTCAGATCAAATACCAAGATCTCGTTAAGCGTGTTATTATGAAGTAACCGCGGACGCCGACCAGGGCCAGGCCCACCTCTCTCCTAGGTGGTCTCAACCTCCCCTGTTGCTTTGCCACAAAGTAACAGTCGGGGGGCCGTCGGGAACCCAGGCCCACCTCTACCGGGATGGAGCCACCTGCCCCTTCAGCCCCCATCTCCGAACAGTATTGTAACACCCCGCATGTAACTTGCCATATTTGTAACTCCGACTCTTGCCATTTCCGGCTATGTGTTATGTTTTTCCCTCCGTTGTCGGGTTTTTGTCTTTCGTTTTGTATTTTGTCTTGTCATGCATTTTCATATCATGTCATCATGTGCATTGCATTCGCATACGTGTTCGTCTCATGCATTCGAGCATTTTCCCCGTTGTCCGTTTTCCAATCCGGCGCTCCTATCTCCTCCGGTGCACCCCTCTAGTTTTCTTTCGTGTGCGTGTGTCAAACTTTCTCGAAATGGACCGAGGCTTGTCATGTGGTCTTATTATACCACCCGGAGACTACCGGTCAAGTTTCGTTCCATTCGGAGGTCGTTTGGTACTCCAACGGTTAACCGGGCATTCGCAAAGTCCATTTGAGTGTCCAGCAAAAACCCCCTCCAAAACCAGCCCAAAACCCACCAAACTCTCTTCCATGCTCTAGGTCGTTCGATCACGATCGTGTGGGCGAAAACCGCACCTCATTTGGAGCCTCCTAGCTCCCTCTACCTATAAATATGTGGGCATCCCGAAATACAAACGCAGTCTAAACCCTAGCCCTCGTCCCACTCCGCCGTCGGACACGTCCGGGCGGAGCCGGACACGTCCAACCGCCGCCGCCGGCCCGCGAAGCCCGCAGCGGGCCCGCCCGAGCCCGCCGCCGCCTCCTCCTGTGCCCG